>NC_026149.1:9645318-9695318 GCF_000512975.1 Sesamum indicum | reverse complement strand
ATGGCCTTAGAACTATCGATCATTGTCTGAGATTATCTCTCATGAATCCAAAACAACAGATGATGTTCTTCCATATAAACTTCATTACCTCTATTTCTGTGATACGAGCAAGTGGCTCGGCTTCCACCCATTTGGTAAAGTAGTTGACGGCTACTAAAAGGAATTTTCTTTCACTAGGAACTAGGGGAAAGGCCCTATGATATCTATCCCCCATTGTGCAAAAGGACATGGTGACAATATAGTAGTGAGGGGCTCAGCAGGTTGGTGTATTAGAGAGGAGTGCTTCTGGCATTTCAAATATTTGTTCACCAGCTGTCGCGCATCTTGTTCGTGGAAGCCTAGAAGTATCCTGAGCTCAATGCTTTATTAGCGAGAATCCAAGATGTTGCATGCACCCCACAGTAGGCGTTGTGTATTTCTTTAAGAATATGAAATTCTTCTAACTGGGATAAACACCTGAGTAGAGGGTGTATAAAAGATTTCTTGTAAAGGACATCTCCTTGTAGTAGGAAGCGAGCAGCTCGAGCCCTAAGTCTTGTGGCCTCCTATCTATTATCTGAGAGGTGCCCCTCTTCAAGCCATCGGATAACAGGGTCCTCCAATCTTCCAAGGAGGATATAACTTGAATATGAATAGGAGCTCTTAGCTTCGGGACTTACTATATGGTAATATGTCTCGTCCTACGATCTTCTAGAATGCTAGCCAATTTGGAGAGGTAGTCAACTTTGATGTTTGCTTCCTTTAGAATTTGGACAATTTGAAAACTTTCAAACCTCGTCTTTAATTCTGTTATCTGTTGTAGGTATTGGATCATATTTTTTTCCTTGGCTTCGTATGAGCCCTCCACTTTTTTTACTATTAGCTGCGAATTTGAATAAGCTATTAAGTGTCTGGCTTCCACTTCATGCGCCATTTTGAGCCCCGTTACGAATGCTTCGTATTCGACCTCATTGTTGGAGGCCCTAAACCCAAACTTGACAGTGAATTCTAGATCTCTCCTTATGGTGAAGTGCTGACTATGCCCGTAACACTGCCTTGAATCGTGGATGATCCATCTACATGGAATAGCCATTTTTTGGCTTGCGGGGTGCCTTCTTAAAACGTCCCTACTATTTTGGAGAGAATTCAGCTAAAGCCTGGACCTTGATGGTAGTTTGAGATAGATAACAGATATCATACTCACTCAAGTCTACTGCCCATTTTACCAGTCGTCCTGATGTATCTGGCTTACCCAACGTTTGTTTTAGAGGCAAGTTAGCTTTTGCTCCAATAGGATGCGAAAGAAAATATAGACATAGCCTTCTAGCAGTGATGACCAGTGCGAGGGTCATTTTTTCTATAGGGGTGTATCGCCCTTTCGATCCATGAAGCATTTTGCTGACATAATAGATTGGCATTTTTTTCCCATTATTATCATGAATGAGGACAAATGGATACACATAGAGGGTATCCCCTGGAGATGGCTTCACAAGTAGAGAGAGTCTAGCTAAATATCGCTTGAGCCCTTCAAAATCTTGTTGACACGAATTGTCCTAGTCCAAATTTTTCACCTTCTAAAGGACTTTGAAAAAGGGTAGGCATTTTTCTTCCGACATGGAGATAGAACGGCTAAGTGCTGCTACCCTCCCAGTTAGCCTTTGTACTTCATTAGCTTTGGAGGGTGCCTTCATGTCCAGGATAGCCTTGATCGCGAAGGGGTTGGCCTCGATTCCTTTCTGTGTGACCATGAATCCTAGAAAGCGTCCCCTTTCACTCCAAAGCTCCACTTTCCAAGATTGAGCTTTAGTCGATAGTTTCTCAAAATGGAGAATGTCTCTTCTAAGTTCGCAATATGGTCCTTGGTCTTCCTGCTTTGCACTAGCATATCATCTACATACACCTCGACGTTTCTTCCAATTTGTGGACAAAATATTTTATCTACCAAACGTTGGTAGGTGGCTACAGCATTCTTTAGGCCAAATGGCATGGCAACGTAATAGAACATTTCAGCAGATGTGATAAAACTGATTCTTTTGCAATCTTTTGGAACCATCATTATTTGATGATATCCTTGAGATGCATCCGTCATGCTTAAGAATCCAGATCCAAATATGCATTCCACCAGTTGATCGATTCGAGGTAGAGGATAAAAATTCTTAGGACACACCTTGTTGAGATCCTTGAAGTCAATGCACATTCTCCATTTTCCACTCGAGGAATTGTATTTCTTAGATAACCACTCGGGGAATTGTATTTCTTCGATGGGACCCGCAGCCAATAATTTATCGACTTCAGCTTGGATAATTTTATTCTTTTTTGGCCCAAAGTGTCTCTTCTTTTGTTTCACCGGCTTGATGTTAGGATCTATATTGAGATGGTGAGCTATGACATTAAGGTCGGTGCCTTCTAAGTTTTGGAGGGTCAATGCAAAGATGTCTGCGTTGAGATGTAAGCATTGAATTATTTCTTTATGTGTCGCATCCTCCATTTGAGAACCAATGCGTGTAAACTTTCTGGATCTCCCGGTACAAGTTCAACATTCATTAGTTCTTCAATCAGCTGAACCTTGGGGGACACCCCCTCATTTTCTTTATCTTCTACTGGTCCCTTCTCTTCCTTGCCTTTGTCCCTATTATTTTTTTGGCCTTTGCGCACAGCCTCCACGTAACACTTATGAGATTGCAGGGGGTTTCCTTGTACTTCTCCTACACCTCCAAGCATACGGAACTTGATTTTCATGTGATAAGTGGAGAACATGGCTTGGAAAGTGTTGAGGGTGGGCCTCCCGAAAATGATGTTGTATGCTGATGGGGTATCTACCACTAAAAATTTCAACAGACAAGTCTTTGAAGTGCTGCTAGTACCTAGGGCCAAGGGGAGTGAAAGCATACCCCTAGGATGGACTACCTCCCCACGAATCCGTAATAGGGAGGTGTTTACTTTTTCCCGGGGGTGTTCCCTAACTGCATCTGATCGTAGGCTTCCTTGAAAAATATGTTTGCAGAACTTGCCAAATTTATGAATATACGTTCTACTTCGTAGTTGGTGCAATGTCGTGATGACTAGAGCACCATTATGAGAGCTCTTAGGACCTGATCTTTCTGCCCTTCTCAACTGGATGAGGGGGGTGTCCTCCATCGCCCCAACATCCCATATCTCCTTTATAGTTATGCTATGTGCTTCTCTAACTTGGGCCTTTCTAGCATGACGGGAGTCGCCTCCACTTGGACCACCTACAATCATTCGTATAACTCCTTTACGAGAAGGATCATTAGTTTCAGTCTGTCTCCCGAAGGTATTTCTTTGTTCTTCGTTCGGTAAAGGCTCAGGACTTGAAACCTTTACTTCCTTCCTTTTGTCTATTTCTTATTTACGATATGGTCCTGTTCCTCAGGCTTTTTTCCAGCAGACATACTCCTGCAGATATCCGTTTTGGATGAGCCTCTCAATTTCATTCTTCAAATATCGACACTCTTTAGTGGTGCAGTCGTAATCAATACGAAAACGGCATAATTTGTGGGACTTAGGATGTTGGGGCTCCTCTCTCCATGACCGAGGGCGAGCTAGCAAACCTTTTCCTTCAATTGCCATGAGGCTTCAGTGATTGGTACCGTCAAGGGGGTGTAGACTGCATCAACCTTTTGAAAGGGTGTCTTGTCCCAAAAATCAATTCGAAGCTTCTTGAAGGGGGCCTCCTCCCCAACTTCTTTCCTTTTCTCCCCACGACTCTCCTTCTTGGCAGCTTAAGGGTCCTTTGTCTTGATATACCTGGTCGCACGAGCTAGGAAAGCATCAAACTTGGACACAGGTTTTTTAGCTAAGGACTTGAAGAAGTCCCCACCCAAGAGTTTTTGTGAGAAGGCACTAGCCTTCACCTCTTGAGCAGCAGAGAGTACCTCCAAGACTATAGTGTTGGCTCTTTGCAGATACTCCTTCAATGGTTCATTGTCCTTTTTGCGTATGGCAAAAAGGCAGAGCTTCGTCTTCCGAAGCTTCCAACTGCTAGCGAATTGGTGCAGGAAAATAGACCAAAATTCTTGAAAACATCCTATCGCTCCAACGGTCAATTGATTGAACCATTATTGTATAACCTTGGCGACGGTGGTGACAAAAATGCGACACTTGATTTTGTCCGTGTTCCTATGAAAAAGAACCGCATTCTCAAAATGTGAGAGATGCTCTGGAGGGTAAGTCATCTCATCATACTCAACAATTACGGGGGTACGGCAATTCGCTGGGAGTTCGTCCGCCATCACTGCTTTCATGAAGGGGACACCCTATTGCTCTTCTTCAGGGGTCCCTACTATCTGGTGTTGTACATCTTGGAGACCTTTCTGGAGGCATTCCAGTTTTCCCAGCCATTATTTGGGGACTTCCTGGGGAACCCGTTGGAGGGAGCCCTTGTCTCTCAATTAATGGGATCCTAGATATAGGAATATCTCAGTCCAGTAGGCCTCCTTCTACTCCTTCTTCAAGGATGCCTACTTCCACAGTGGGGGCTGAGCGGGTAGGAACCATCTACTCCCGAATTGATGCTGCGACCACCTGTGGAATTGCACCTAGCAAAGCTAGGAAAGCTCTCCTGAGGTGATGTTTGAGGAAGTGCTTCGTCTTGCAGGATCAACCAAAGGATCCACCACTCTGAGGGGTGGTACCGGTACAGGCAAAGCTGGGGCAGAACCTCCTCCAATCGGGGCGAGATAGGCTCCTGCAACGACCTACAAAGGCAGATTGTTGTTGGGTGACTCCATGGCTTTTTGCTTGTTAGCGAGGTTGCTGGGGGTTTTCATGGTAACTAACATTTTCAACTCAAGTTTCCATAGATGGCTCCAATTGATACATACAATTTTAGCAAGAGTCCAACGATCTTGGATCTTGACGATGAATTTGGGTTGATTGACCAAAATAACTTGAGAAATAGGACCTGCAAAACAATATGTTAACACTCTGATGCTCAAGTTAGTTTCGGATTTAGGAATAAATAAATAAAAAAATAAATCGTAAAATGACAAAGTAATTTTTAGATTCTTAAAGGTGTCTCCATTGGGGGATACTGCTTGTATTTATAGAGAATGCATCCCCTTTCGTGGAGACTCTACACATTACCTGTATCTTTGAGAAAAAGGGCAAGAAATCTGTGGATAAGGCACGATTCCATCTTATTCTTGGCTTGATCAGCATGTTTTTTTCTTGGAAGAGGACTCTTTTTACGTGAGGATTCCTATTCTGTAGGAAATCCTTCTAGGTCAAGGGGTCATGAGCTTTTGGGGGCACTTCGCCTGTGGTCTAGTAATGCTTGAACAAGGCTTTCTCTTGGGCCGAGCTAGGTAAGCTTCCAGCAGACCATCCATCATGGATTGGTGGGCTCGATTTGGGCTCTATATCTTTTCTTGAGTCAAGTGTTTTTGGGCCATACACATCAATATCTATTTTAATTTTTTAAGAAAGTAATGTAGATTTAACTTAAATATAATTGATTTAATACTTTATTCTCATGATAGAATTAACTTGTTTTGGTGACTATCCCCATTGTAAGTAAAGGGGCATAGTAGGTCGGATCGATTCAGGATCGATACAAATTAGTACGAAAAAGATAAGTCCAAAATTAACCCTATATGATTTATAGTCGATCTCAAGGTGATCTGGGCCTTTAAATGGATTCAGTTTTGATTCATTTTAAACTCAGACTCGAGAAATGGACTAACTTGATTGAGGCCCAAATTAGGTCATTTGAACCAATTCTATTATATTTTTTAAGAAATCCAGGTATTTTTTGAATAATTATTTAAATTTATAATTATTTTATAAAATAAATATATACTAAAATCAAATACAAATTTTAAAAAAATATATAAATAGAAAAAAGAATAGTTGAAACTATATAATGAACTTAAATAATAATTTAACAAATAAACTAAGATAATAACAAGCAAAAAAAGACTTAAAACAAATTTTTAAGAAAAACATATAAGTTAATTTATATACTAAAAATTGAAAAATAAAAGTATAAAAATAAAAATTTTAAAAATTAATTACTATAATCAATGTAGAAAAATAAAAAGTTACATTATTAAAAAAAATAGCCTAATTGGGTTATTTCGATTGTGGATTAAATAAAAAAAGTGACATTATTAAATAATGTAGACACTCCAAGCTAACTGGGCTCATCTGATCCGAAATATTCATATTTTGATTGGACCAGAACCAGATGAGTCCATATTTTTTATTGGGTTATTTCGATCCTGGATCGGGCCAATTCAGCCCGTCTCATTGCGTATTTTCACTGGATTTTTGCCTAAAAATTCTCACCAGAATTAAAGGCAACTTGCACGCCTATTAAACTATGAATTGGTGAGCGCATAAACCTACATACATGAAGCCGGTGGGCGGCGGGGAGCGATCTCAAGAGCAGTTGTTCATCGCTACAGATCTCGCATGGTTGGCCTCACCAGACAGCTGTGCTCTGTAATTAAAGGAGAAAACTCATCCAGATCCGTAGGTGATACTGATTGTTCGAACAAGACGTCCCGATGTGAGGTAGAAAAGTATTTCATTGGAATGGAGGAGGATACAGATATGCTGGAATCGCTTGCGAGAGGTGATGAAATTTCAGATCTGGTGATATCTATCTGCAGAATGGGGGGATTCGGCAAAACCATTTTTATTACAAATACTGAAATACTTACAAAGGTGAGTTTGTGGTTTCTAACTAAATTATGTTCGATTTTGAAGTTCTTGTACAAGCAAATTATGTGTCAAATTATATGCTCTTGTACAAAAATATTCTGAATATTTAGAAAAAGCATTAGTTATAAATGAAAATTATAGTTAATCCACTAAATAATGTATTTATTGTTAAGTATAGTACAAAAATGCATTTAGAAAATCAAGATATAACATTCAATCGTTTAGATAACTAACAGTAATAATTTGGGTGTCTACACTTCCTAGATTTATTATTGGGGGAGTTATGAGAAGTAGAAAGTTGAGAATGTGTGTAAAATTATTGTTCATTGTGCATGCATATCTAACTCCAAGTGTAATAATGTGGGTATCTACACTAGTTATTATGTTATTGGAGGAATTATGAGAAGTAGAAAGTGGGAGGGGTGTTTCAGCTGTGAGACGAGGGATGCTGGATGGCCTGAAGGTCCGTAATAACAGCCATGACCTCTCAATCTTCAGTAAATTTTGTTTTTCTATGAAACATTCTCTCCTAGCCGTTTCCATAATGGATTGTATCATCCACTTGCTTGATAAAAAGATTGGCTATTGAAACATTTTTAAATAATATAAGTAAATTAATACCATTTTAATGTATATAAATGAAGAGTTTTATTTATTTATGTTTTTTAATAAAACACCCGAGGGTGGGGAGGCTTTTCGGGGTCCCGTCGAAAACCGCACCAACGGCGTCTCACAAATTTTTTCTTGCAGACTCGACACCGCCCTCTGTCTGTGCAGTTTTTACTGATGAGAAGGGTCCTACATTGGTATTCACAGATGCGGAGACAGAAGCCCTTGCAGCTCCTTTTCGATTGGCACTAGTTGGAAAATTCTCACATGGATAACCTCAATATCAGCACCTGCATTGCCTTATTGCAGGATTGGGAGTCAAATGTGCATTTACCGTCAATATGATCAATGCCAAGCATGTGCTTATTTATCTCTCCAACGAATCCGACTTCTCCTATCTGTGGCTAAGAAGAATTTTTGGCACATTCATGGATTTTCGATGCGCATTTTCAAATGGACACCGACATTCACACCGGCTCAAAAATCCTCTACTATTCCAATTTGGGTATGTTTTCCTGAACTCCCAGCTCATTTGTTTCATAAGGATGCCCTATTTGCTGTAGCAAACATGATAGGAATTCCACTTCAAATCGACGACTGCACTCTCAATCAATCTAAGCTCTCTAAAGCTAGAATTAGCATTGAGATTGATCTTACCAAGCCACTTGTGGAGGGTTTTGACCTACAAATCAATAGAGTTACAATTTATCAGAAAGTGGAATATGAACAGCTTCCAAAATACTGCAACCTTTGTAAACATGTCGGCCACGACAACTTGGAGTGCTACACATTGGGCAATGCCCCCGCCCCCCTCCACGAGCCAAGCAGTCGAAAGGTAAGGAGACAATGGGAACGGAGGAACAGGTGGTGACTGAGACAACTAAGGCATTTGAGAGAGGTGAATGCTCCAAAAGCAGGTACTCTACTAACCTCTCTAATGACAATGTGGATAGTGGTAAACATGGAAATGACATTGGTGAAATTGAGACGTCGGGTGTTAATTGTGACTCGAAAGTGGAGAATGATGTGCATATTGATAATGCTAACTGCATTGCACACGATGATAATATGCCAACTATGGTTAGGGAGCATCGCATTTCAAATAACATTGTGGATGAAAATGTTTTCTCTGTTGATGTTGGTGACACTACCAGTGATAATGATAAAACGGGGGAGGATAATTTGGAGTATAAAGTAGCTGATGGAAATTGGACACATGTGAAAAATACTATCATGCTACTCGAACAAAACTCAGAGGAGGATCAGAATTCAGAGAATTCAGAAGAGGATCACTCCGATCAGACTGCCCAGAAAATCAATTCCCTATGGACGAGCAACCGGATTACCTGCTCAAGAATTCAGAGGAGAAAAACCGAGTGATGAAACAAAGGAGCAACTATTGTGGCCCAAGAATTCGGACAAGGCAAATCAAAAGAAGATTGCAGCAGAAACTCAAAACATAATGTCGCTAGAAGAAATTGTTACAATGTAAAGGAGTAGTACTCCTCCGTTTATGATTTTATTGCAGTAATGATGTAGTGATGGCTGTTAGGTAAACTTTAATGAAGAAGGGACGGGGACCCCGAAAAGCTTCCCCCACCTTTGGGTGTTAAAAGAAAAAGTGGAGAAAATAGCCAAGTGCATAATGGTTTGGTTGTATATAAATGAAGACTTGTGTACATAGTACTTGTAGATTTATATTCAACCCTAAAGCAACATAGAAAGTTATTTTTTTGTTTACTCTTGATTTTGCCATTTTTAATGTAAATTCGATAAATCATAGTAACAAGTTTTGTCTATCTATTATTATAATTTAATAATTTTATTTGATAACAATTCAAGAGAAAGAAAAACAAGAATATGAAAACGAACATGAACAGAAATTCTTGTAAGAATTAAGATAGGGAATCCAGTAAAATCACTATATATAATCATTTTTTCTTTGTATATTTTTTATTGCACACAAAAAAATAAATTATATAATATAGAAAATTGTTATTAAACCTCAATTCGAAATTTCATGTGTGTTAAAGATAAACCTATTATTTTATGTTTATAATAAAAATAAATTATACAATAATCGTAGTTGTAATTTACAATAAATTGATGTGATCTTTATTCACATCAATTTATTATCAAGAATGATGATATATATTTATTGATGTAAAAATGGTGGTTGGGAGTTATTAGGATTGTAACTGTAGTTGTGCTCCATCACATCACGATTTTTGTTGCTAACGGAAGCAATTGATCCATTTTCAAGAAAGCTGCAGGCACTTCACAAAGTACCAAGAATTCATTATACTTTGTCATGATGTATTTTATTGTGTATTTACTAGCAAGTCCCTATCAATTTGTGCATTTTTCATGCAACCATGCAAGCTTCACTCTCTATAAATACCATCTCCATGCAATAGTCCATATGTTTGTCCGATCTTCCTATTTTTTGTTCACTCAATCATTTGCAAAGTTTTTCAATTTCACCACTAAAAGTAATCATGTGCCCGAATGGATATTATTTCCAATCACAAGTTTTCTATAGTCACAAGTGGACACGGAAAATGGAGGACTTGTTTGTTCAGTATCTCATTTACCTAAAGAGACTAGGTATTTTTCGGGCTTCCGGCAACAGCATGCATGCCGTCCATTTTTCGCAATGTACGACGTGAACAAGTGGTTCGGGACGTGAATAACGTACGTCTGGGGTTATGGCCTGGTGGAAAAACTTTGTAACCGCTTTTATACATTCCAATGTGTAGGAAATCACCCCGACGTCAGTGGGAATCACGACGAGCGGAAGTTGTCTGCGGACGACGATATGTGGGACGATATTTGCAAGGTATGTGTTAGTATTTTAAGTGGTTTCTGTTTATTATTGTTATTGCCAAATTTTATTTTTATTTTCGAAATTGATTGAAATAACCGTGCAATGCTAAAAATGCACAGGAGAAAAAACTAGCCCGGTGCTACATGAATGCATACGAGCCTAAGTGGGATGAGATGTATGAGCTATTCGACGATGACGAGAATGACATAATCTGGATATCCGACAACGAAGAAGATGGTGATGATACTTTTGCTGCGAATCCAGGTTGGGTTGACCCCCCTCCTCCCGTACAATGAGCCTGTCACTGTTATCTTTGATTCTGTCTGCATGCACGTATCAGATAGCTTGGATGACTCCACGTCATTTTGCTACACTTTTCAAAGACCTGTACAATTCCGACGATGACGCTGACTCAACTCTCCTGAAGCCTCCCAAAGATGACGGCACAAGCTCGTCGAAATCCTCCCCACCGGATGAGCCCCCACTAAAGGATGGTGTAGTTTGTGGTTATGTTGGTTTGTTTCTTTTTTTTTTTTTTTTTGTATGAATGGTGCTATAGGCTACTTTGATGGTGCAAGGTTGAAGGTTGATGTAATAGTGTCCGGTTTCTTTGAAATAGTTATCTTTAATTTCATTTGCTTACTTCTATGTTTGTGTTATTCACTTGCCTTCAACAAATTATCAATATCTTTTTCATGCACAAATATATTCTTTTTGAACTTGAGGACTTCTGTATACAGAAATAAAAACAACACATATATATTTAATTTTTTTGGGTAAATGTAATTTTCATAGACAGGTAATATGGTATAATACAATGGTGCTGATATGCTAGGCTCTCCCTCGACAGGCCAAGGGATACGCCATAATCTCTAAAGTGCACTAGTACTATCAGATTTAGCTAAGGAAGTGCTAAGGATGCGCAACCTGACGTCCTCCACAATCAAGCTCGCTAATATAGTCGGATTCCTCTCAGTGAGTTCGAAACGCCTCATGTTACGCTCCCAACAATGCACGGTAAGCCACATTGATAATGTGTTTACCCCTCTATTTTCGGGCGGCCCAGTTCACATCAATTGCCCATGCTCTATTGGGCCACAAGAATCGAACGACCTGGCGGATGGCGGTCAAGCTTTGGTCGCTATAACGACATCGAAAAAATAAGTGTGTAGGAGTCTCCATCTCATTCTCAGTACATAAGACACAGCCGCCAAGGTGGGATAATCATGGCTTATCTATCGTAGGTAGTTTCTTCAAGATAGCAAGCTAGAGAATAAACAAGTGGCGAGAAATTTTCAAAGAATCCGAAAGTAGTGAAGACCACCCTACTTTTGGTCCCGGTGGGTCAAAGAGGCGATAAAGATCTTGAGATGTGGGGGCCTCACTTGAAAAGCGCCATAAAATCTTATCATTACCACCATAGATCAATGGTAGCATGTGAGTAATCTCCAAGCATTCCATGTCCGTAATATTAGGCCACTACCACTGGCCGTCTAGGATGACAGAGTTCAACATGATGTTTTCCTATAATCTTATAATGCTCGGTCCCCATGGGAATCGCTCAATAAGAGAGCCAAGGTGGTGCTAAGGGTCCTTCCATAAGTAGAAACTACTCCCATCACCAAAGTACTCCACCATCGGTCTCAGCCATGTCCGGAGGCGGACTATCTTCCTCCAACCCCATGATCCCCTCTAATCTGATACAATCCAAATACAAGTATCCCGTAATCTCTCCTTGTAATGTAAGTCCACCCAAATAGATGTCCTATCGCACCGGATGACATCACACAGTTTTTTGCACATAAGAGCACGATTCACAGTGCCAATATCTTGCAATCCCTGTCCGCCCTCAGCAACCAGTTTGCACACCTCCTTCCAAGCCACTTTGGCATAACCACTATCCCCCGTACCGTTCCATAGGAATGTCCATAATCTCTTCTCAATGTCCTTTATGACCCCTTCTGGGAGTGAATGCAGAAGCCCAATAGACACTCAGTGACGTGAGCACAGATTTAATAATCTGCACCCTTCCTGCATAGGAAAGTGATAGGCCCTCTTTTGCAACAGTGGGTGACAATCAGATAGAGAAAGTCTAAATGAAATTAAAGGAAGGCCAAGGTACCTCATTGGAAGGTGCCCTCCTGAAATCCAAGCACCGCTAACATCACCTCCTTCAATCCTTGAGCTGATCGGGAAAGGATGAGGTAACTTTTCTGGACATTAAGTCGGAGGCCTGACCAATTGCCAAAGCAATCCAGGCCTTCTTTGAAGACACATATAGAGTCTAAATTGGCTCGGCAGAAAAGCAAAACATCGTCTGCAAATCCCACCTGAAAAGTGAAATGAACTTAACTTTTCCAATGAAATGCATAGCGCCCATCCTGGTCAATCATCTGCAAGAAACCCAAATGCATCACCTCCATCACAAGTACAAAAATATAAGGTGAGAGAGGGTCACCCTGTCAAAGTCCTCTCGTACTCGCAAAGAATCCATGCGGTTTCACTTTCAAACCCACTGAAAAAGAGGGAGTAATGATACACTCCTCAATCCATCTCATGAAGACCACTGGGAAACCGAAAAGCTGGAGCATTGTTAATAAAAAATCCCATTCTACGGTGTCATAGGCCTTTTGAATGTCCACCTTCAGTGCACATCTAGGTGGTAATCGCATCTGATTGTAACTAGTAAATAATTCCCGTGCTAACATTATATTATTTCCGATACTCTTGCCGGGTATGAATGCTGCCTGCAGGGACTAATTAAATTGTCCAACACCACACTCAATCTTTGGAGAAGAAGCTTAGCAATAACCTTATATAAGACATTGCAACATGAGATAGGGTGAAAATCAGAGACAGTCATGGGGGTGTATACCTTAGGGATGAGCGCCAATAGTGTGCCACTAATTTGCTTCAGTAACTTCCCCATGGTGAAGAAATCCAGAACTGCCTTGGTAACTTCCAATCCCACCACCGGCCAAGCTGCTTTAAAGAAACCCGGGGCCTTGTCGTCCGCTATATCGAACACCGCAAGTTTCAGATCGTCTGCGGTAAATGGCATAATGACCTGCGAGGACTCCTCTTGAGACAGAATATGCCTCATCCACGGTCACAAATAACAAAAGTCCATTACCTCACAGCGTCTATCTCCCCCCAATAAGGACTGATAAAAAGTGACAAACTCATGGATCACCGCCTTTGGCTCTGTCCAAGTGATACCGTGCTCATCATTAATTTGGAGGATTCTTCGTACAATCCGTCTCTGGCTAATCTTGCGAAAGAACACTTACGAGCATTGCTCCCCTCCCTTCATCTACTACATCTTAGCCCGCTGTTGGAGCATTATCTGCTCAAATTTAGCCACCTTGGCATAGACCAGCCGACAACAGTGCTCCAAGAATAACAATAGGTCATCTTGTCTGTTCGAACTAACCATATCCTGTGCCATATGAAGAAACCCCTTTGCCAACTCAACATTATGCAACAGATTCCCCTTCTTCCTCCTTTGTTCCCTGAAAACCGGTTTCAAAGCTTTCAGTTTTCGAGTGACTCAATACATAGGGGCTCCCACTATCTCATTCTGTTAGATGCTCTGCACACTGGGAATAAACTCCGGTTAGAGAGTAAGGTAATTATCAAAACAAAACATACCTCCGAACTACCGTTGACTATCCCTAGAAATCACCATCGGCGAGTGATCGGATGAGCGAGGGGTGAGGCAAGCATAGTATGACGTCGGAAATCGCATCGTCCAAATATCATTTATAAGCATTCTATCAAATTTCTTCCATAGATTACGCGGGGTGGTACTGCAGTTGTGCCAAGTGAACCATTCACCCTATATAGGTAATGGAAATAATCTAGTATTCTAGATACAATCATTGAATTCCTTCATTGCTGTCCTAATATCACCGGATGTGCCACAAATCAACACATTGCAGAGCTAGTGATATCAGAGAACATAATTCCCGCCTATCAGCCACTTCATTTGCACCATAAGCAATAGTAATGACAATAGACTCATGTATGGCTCTAAAGGAGACTCAAGTATGTATAAATTGAGGACCCAAAGCAAGCACATCAATATCGATAAATTTCTCATCCCATGCAAGCCATATACGATTACCCACCGTAACATAATCCACAAAGCATCTCCATTGGGGCAGTAAGAAGGATTGAATGCGATAAACATTATTCAATCAAACTCGAGTTTCAAGTAGACCAATAAAATGTAACTTGAACTCCGCAACTAGATCTTTGGCAGCTAGCTGGTGGTCCATCTTGTTCAGGCCACGTACATTCCATATTGCCATGTTCAACATGGATTAAGGCATGTGGGGCTGCATTCCTTAGGACCCCGAAGAGAACCATTTGTATTATCAAGGAGGTGCAAGGCATCAAAGCTATTATAAATAACAAGAGCCTTACACCTATCAGCATGACCTGGACCCGCCATTGTAGTATCCCAGTCCATTAACTCCCAGGTTGGTGGATCTGTATCCCTCTCATCCTGACGCGGTCGGGTATGGCGGACCACCATGTGCTCCTCTCTCCTATGCGCTGCTGGTGCCGCCCGACTTTGTTCAAGCACCATTATTTTCGGTGCCCTCACTTTTAGTACGTACACTGCGACCGGTGGCTTTCTCAATTTAGTGGCTCTGTTTAAGGCACACTCCTTGGCTGAGTGCCCCAATGTCATACAAATAGTGCATTTCGGGGATAACCATTCATACTCTACATCAATTTTACAAGGCGATTCTCCCCCGTCCTCATCTGGTGTCATAATTATTATATGCTTTGGCAATTTGGACGTCACGTCCAGAATAACGCATATACGAGCGAAGTTCAACCTCATGCATGCCCTCGTAATCGCATCCGGGTACAATGGTTTACCCACTTCGTCCACAATTCCATCGGCAAGTGGTGCAATTTGATCCAAACAGGAACCTGTGTATGTTTCAGCTTCCTCATTGCCATTCCCGGCTCCCTTTTGTAGTACAATCGGCTGCCCTTGGAACAGCCCTAGCCCTCCTTCAATAACGTCCTCCATAGCAATAACTGATTTAAATTGAAAGAAAAAGAAACCATTAGCAGTTTCAGTGACCTCAAGTAAACTCGGCTAGACCGACAATGCAAATTACTTCAAGTAATGGAAATATGGCATTTTTCCAAGAAAGTATCCCACCGCAGTAGTCCTCTATCGTTTAGACCTATTGCGAATAATATCCAATGTCGGGCGCATAATAACTTCCCCGTTTTGCAAGGTAGGAGCAATAAATGAGAGGGTCTTGCGAGTGGAGTTGTTGAACGCCTAAGCAATTTTATCGTCAAATGTCAAATTCGGACAAGCATGCAATGGAATTTTCCCTATGAATAATCCCGTAGAAGTGGCACTCATATTTGGAAATATATGGCTTTTGTGCGACACATCAGTGCTGACCTCAGAGCCCACATCAGCTGGTGCAGCCACATTATGAGTGACATTAGCAGTGACATCACCTGTCATGTCAGCGTATTCCTCAACCAAACCCGGCACCACATCATCCAAACCCGAGGCCACGTCAGTGCCCTCTTCTCCACATCTATTAACCGGTGAACTGGTCGGAAAAACATCACTCACCATTGGCTGGCTTCTTGGCATCAGAATCTACATAGGAGCTATCAGAATTTGAAAGGTCACAGGCGAAGAAGACGAACCAGAGCACAGATTTCTGTTTCAGGTGCAGCAGTTTTTACCTCCGGCAGAATATGAACAGACCCACTCTCCACTATCTGTTTTCCACCCAGAAAGTCGCCAGTCGCTGGTAAGAGGCAGCGCGAGGCCTTGCGAAGGCCAACAGTCGTCGGCGCTGCCACAACCCGCTGCAAATCGCTATGCCCGAACTTGAATTCCCATCGTTTTTTAGAGCTTTGAGCGCTGCCATGGAAGCTTCTTCGCCGTCCACCACCCTGTTAGCAAGAAAAAGGAACTCGTCGATATTAAAATCCGCCGACGAAGGACCATCATTTCCTCCATTAACAACGAGCTTAGCACCGCCAAACCCTACTTTCGAACACCCTTGAAACGACGTCAAGGTTGCGCCTTTTTCCATGGGCAATCCTCCTCCACCCCTTGCGACACCTTGGCAGCCCTCAGCGATCGGAAAAACGCCAATTTCCGACGACTTTTCAGTGTGCGATGTTTCGAGTTCCAAAAACCCTAATAATGGTGGCGCCATTTTTGAAGCTATTACAGCCCTCAAAATGCGATCTTCTTCCCCAAAAATGTTACCTCTATCCTCCATAAAGCTTTGGCATCCATCTCCCAGTGGAAAACCAGCAAAAATCGCCGATTGAGAAACTCGACCCTTCATCTTCCTTGCGCAAGATCTATTTTTCAGCCTGAATCTCGCTGCCGACGTCCTCCTGCCGTCGACCACCACCCTCCGTCTCATTGGCCGGACCTTCCTCATCGTCGGCCAAGTCGCTGGCCGCCTCGTGCTTGGATAGTGCATTAGTGTGTTTTTTTTGTGGTGTGCTAGTGTGTATGAGAGAAGAGAAAGAATTTGGAGAGTCCATTTTTACTACGCTTTTACAACACATATATTTATTTGAATGCAAGAGATTTAATTGTATTGAAATAAAAATGTAAGGGACAAAATGATTTAAGGTAAAAAATTTTTAAGGGTAATTTAGAAAAATTATATAATTTCAGCTCAAAATTAATGTTGGAAAATCATTGGAATGATTATTTTGGAGTTAATTGAAATGATAGGGATGATTTTGCAGTTAGTCTGAAAAGTCAAGGATAAAAATGAATTTTACCCTCATTATATGTCTTGAATTTCATGTTTTGAACATGAGCAATAGTTATTACATACTTGTGCAATGTCAGACTCAAATAAGCATGCGTAATTAAGAATTCAAAACAAAACATTTTTATTTTTAAAATTATATTTTAATTTAGTACCCAAATTGGGTAAAAGTGCAAACCGATAGCTGCAGAAGTAGGAATAATGGCACCTGAGCTAATATTGTTTCCGTATCCTTCCGCCACTCTTTGCTCCAAAAACTGGGATGATTTGTTTCGTGGATTTGGGGAAAAGGGATTTGGGGGATTTGAGATTTAGGGATTTGTTTTGTGGATTTGGGAAAAAGGGGGAGAACGTTTTTCTTTTTTCGTCTGAAATGACTTACCAGTTGACCAACCTGCTACTTACCAGCTGACTAACGGCACATGACTAGCACGTGACTAGTCATGTGCCGTTTTCATTAGTTTTTAACGGAGTGGGACTAAAGGTGTTAAAAAAAATAGAGTTTTGGGAATAAAAGTGTTGAACACGTAAAGCGTGGGACCAAAAGTGAGAAGGGCCCTATCTAGTGGGACCAAAAGTGATATTTTGCCAGTAAAGAAAACTAAAAAAACTTTACATTTTTATCTTATTAGCCTTATACTTTCACTTTTTTGCTCAATTTTGGACGAAAACAAAATTGGACTCTGGAAGGGTTTCATATACATCGAGTTTTACTTCATTTTCATCTCTTCTCTCTAACTAAACACCGATAATTTATACATTCATTTTTATTTCCACTTTTTTTATACTCTCACCTTTCACCCCAACCAAACACACTCACTAATTTAGCTAGTTATTGGACATTGTTAAAATTATGGAGTATTAATAATTTTTAAAATAATAAAAAAATATTTGTAATTATGTTACGTCTTAGGAGAGCTTACACACGGAGTATAAGGAGATACAGGAGTGGACGAAACCCAAGATCGTTGGACCCATGCTAAAATCACATGTATCAATTGGTGCCGCCTGTGGAAAATTGAATTAAAGACATGAGTTACTATGGAAACCCTCAACAAACCCGCTAACAAGCAAAAGGCCGTGGAGGCACCCTACAACAATTAGCCTTTGTAGGTTGTTACGAAGACCTCCCTAGCGCCGATTGGAGGAAGACCTGCACCAGCTTTACCAGCGTTGATGCCACATCCCAGAGTGGTGGACCCTTTGGTTGATCCTGCAAGGCGAAGCACCTCTTCAAACACCACTTTAGGAGAACTTTCCCCAACCTTGGTGGGCTCAATTTAACAGGTGGTTACAGCAACAATTCAAGAGCAAATGCCGGTACTGGTCCTTGCCCGCTCATCCCCTATAGTGGAAGCAGGCATCCTTGAAGGAGGATTTGAAGGAGGTCTGCCAGAAGGAGACATCACTTTAACGAGGACCCCACTAATTGGAAGACAAGGGCTTCCCCCAACAGCTCTTTAGGAGGTTCCCAGGTAATGGCTGACTCAGCTGTAATAGCTTCAAAAGGGCCTCTAGGATGTGCAACACCAGATAGCAGGATCCCAGAAGCGAGGTGTCCCCTTCACGGACGCGGTGATGGTGGACGAACTCCCCGCGAACTGTACCCCCGCTATCGTGGAGTATGATGGGTCGACTAACCCTCAAGAACACCTCTCACATTTTGAGAATATGGCTCTTTTGGACAAGTAACAGATGGAATCAAGTGTCGCATTTTCGTCACCACCTTCGCTAGGGTCATACAACAATGGTTCACCCAATTGGCCGATAGAGTAATAGGAAGGTTCCAAGAGTTCAGATCTCTCTTCCTGCACCAATTTGTCAATAGTTAGAAGCTTCAGAAGACGGAGCTCAGCCTTTTTGCCATACCCCAAAAGGACAACGAGCCGTTGAGGGAGTACCTACAAAGGTTCAAAACTACGGCCTTGGAGGTACCCTCTGCCACTCAAGAGGTGAAAGCCAGCGCTTTCTTGCAAGGGCTCCTGGATGGAGACTTCTTTAACTCCCTAGCCAAAAATCCTGTTTCCAAATTCAACGCCTTCCTAGCTCCTGCGGCCAAGTATATCAACATGGAGGGCGCCCAAGCTGTGAAGAAGGAGAATCGTGAGGAGAAGAGGAAAGAAGCTCGAGATGAGGCCCCATTCAAGAAACCACGCACTAATTTTAGGGACAAGAAGACGTCCTTCCAGAGGATCAATGCAGTCTACACCCCTTAACGATGGCTATCACCCAAGCTCTCACGACAGTCAAACAAAAAAGGCTTGCTAACTCATCCCCGATCATGGAGAGAGCAACCCTAATGTCCCAAGTCCGAAAAATTCTACCGTTTTCATAATGATTATGGCTACACCACTGAGGAGTGTCGAGATCTAAAGAATGAGATTGAGAGACTCATCCAAAATGAATATCTGAGGAAATATGTCTACTAGGAAAAGGCCCGAGGCACAGGGCCCTATAGTAAACAAGGAATAGATAAAGGAAAGGAAATAAAGATTTCCCCTCCTGCATCTTTACAAATGAAGAATGTAGGAATACCTTTGAAGGGAAGACTGAAGTTAATGATTCTCGTTGAAAAGGTGTCATACGAATGATTGTAGAAGGTCCGAATTGAGGCAACTCCCATCATGCTAGGAAGGCCCAAGTTAGAGAAGCACATGGTGTGATTATAAATGAAATCTAGGTTGTCGGAGCAATGGAGGATACCCCCCTCATCTAGTTTGGAAGGGCGGAACGTTCAGGTCCCAAGAACCCTCATAATGACGCTCTAGTCATCACGACGTTGCTAGCCAACTACGAAGTAGGACATATCTTCATAGAGTCGGGAAGTTCTGCAGACATACTATTTGGAGAAGCCTACGATCAGATGGAGCTAGGAGACAGCCCCCTAGAGAAGGTGAATACCTCCCTCTATGAATTCGCGAAGGAGGTAGTCCATCTTAGAGGCATGGTTTCAAGTCCTTTGACCTTAGCCAGTGGTACCACTCGAAGAACTTGCCTGCTAAAATTTCTGGTGGTGGACACCCCTTCATCCTATAATGTCATTCCAGGGAGCCCCGTGTTCAACGCCTTCCAAGTAGTGATTTCAACTTATCACATGAAAATCAAGTTCCCTACGCCTGGAGGTGTAGGAGAAGTACAAGGAAACCCCATCCAATCTAGCAAGTGGTATGTGGAGGTAATGCATAAAGGACAAAAAAAAAACAGGGATGAGGTACCCAGGGAGGCACTCCCCAACAAGCGTGAAAAGGAGGCCACTGAAGATGAAGAAAATGGGGGACATCCCTCAAGTTCTAGCCAACTGAAAAACTAATGAATGTTGATCTTGTGCTTGGAGATCCAGAGAAATTTACACACATTGGTTCTCAACTAGAAGATGCGACACGCGAAGAAATAATTCAATGCTTACGTCGCAATGCGAACATCTTTGTATGGACCCCCCAAGATTTAGAAGGGATTGACCCTAACGTCGTTACTCATCACCTCAATATCGATCCCAACATCAAATCGGTGAAACAAAAGAACAGGCACTTTGGGCTTTAAAAAGACAAAATAATCCAAGCTAAAGTCGATAAGCTATTGCCAGCAGACCATATTAAAGAAATACAATTTCCTAAATAATTTTCTAACGTGGTGTTGGTGCCCAAGCCAGGAGGAAAATGGTGAATGTGCATCGACTCGAGGGACCTCAACAAGGCATGCCCTAAGGATTTTTATCCTCTCACTCGAATTGATCAACCAGTAGACTCCATATCTGGATGTGGACTTTTAAGCATGACGGATGATCACAAGGATACCACCAAATAATGCTGGCTCCGGAAGATCCCAAAAGAGTCAGCTTCATCATGTCTGCTGGAACGTTTTGTTATGTGGCCATGCCATTTGATCTAAAAAATGCTGGATCCACCTACCAATATTTGGTGGATAAAATATTTCACCCCCAAATTGGAAGAAATGTAGAGTGTATGTAGATGATATGCTTTTGAAAAGTAAGGAAACTAAGGATCATGTGGCGGACTTGGAGGGGACATTTACCATTTTAAAAAATTACCGATTAAAGCTCAACCCTGGGAAATGCACCTTTGGAGTGAAAGGAGAACGCTTTCTGAGATTCATGATCACGCGAAGAGGAATCGAGGCTATCCCCCTCAAGATCAAGGCCATCATGGACATGAAGGCACCCTCCAACATTAATGAAGTACAAAGGCTAACTGGGAGGATAGCAGTATTCAATCGTTTTATCTCCAAATAGAAAGAAAAAAGCCTATATTTCTTCAAAGTCCTTCAGAAGGCGAAATATTTCTATTGGGACTACTCTTGTCAATAAGCTTTTGAATGACTAATACATAGCATGGCTCCCTCTACTGATGAAATCGTCTTCAGGGGATACCCTCTATATGTATCTATCAGCCACCCGTCAAGCAATCAGCTCCGTCCTTATTCCTTGAGGACAATGTTAAACAAATGCCAATCTATTACGTCAGCACAGTCCTCAATGAAGCAGAAGGATGATACACTCTTATAGAGAAGATGGCCCTCGCTTTAATCGTCACTGCTAGAAAGTTACGTCCATACATCCTTTCACATCCCATTGGAGTAAAAACTAACCTACCTCTGAAGAAACACTAGGTACGTCAGATACCTCAGGACGATTAGAGAAGTGGGTGGTAGAATTGAGTGAATACGATATCTTTTATCTACCTCGAACTACCATCAAAGCCCAGGCTAAGCCAATTTCATCTTTACGATAGCAGGAGTATCTATAGAGGGCACCCCTCAAGCCAAAAAATGACTATTGCATGTAGATGGGTCATCCACAACTCAAGGTAGTGGTGTAAGTACAATCCTCACCTCACCCAAAGGAGAAGACCTGGAGTTCACTGTTAAGTTTATATTTAAGGCCTCCACTAACGAAGCTGTATACGGAACACTCGTGATTGGACTCAGAATAGCTTATGAAGTGGGAGGTAGACATTTAATAGCTTATTCAAATTCCTAGTTGATAGTTAAACAAGTAGAAGGCTCATACGAAGCCAAGGAAGAAAACATGATCCAATATCTACAACAGATAGCAGAGCTAAATATAAGACTTGAAAGTTTCCAAATTATCCAAATTCCAAGAGAAGAGAATGTCGAAACCGACTGCCTCTTCAAATTAGCCAGCGATCTAGAAGATTGTAGAATGAGGCATATCACCATACAATACCTCTCCAAACCAAGAACTCCAATTCATATTCAAGCCATATCCTCCTCGGAAGATTGGAGGACCCCTATTATCCGATGGCTTGAAGAGAGACGCCTTCCAAACAACAGATGGGAGGCTGCAAGACTCAAAGCTTGAGCTGCCCGCTTCCTACTACAAGGAGGAGTCCTTTACAAGAAATCATTTACACATCCTCTACTCTGATGCTTATTCCAGTCAGAAGGAGTGCATATCCTTAAAAAAATACATAGTAGCTACTGTGGAGCACATGCAGGAACTTGGGTTCTCGCTAACAAAGCATCGCGGGCAGGATACTTCTGGTCTTTCATGAAATAAGGCGTAAGGCAACTGGTGATCAAATGTAAGAAATGCCAAAAACATTCCTCCTTCATACATCAACCTGCGGAGCCCTTTACAACCATGTTATCGCCATGTCCTTTTTGCACAATGGGGGATAGATATCATAGGTCATTTCCCCCTAGCTTCTGGCCAAAGAAAATCTTTCTAGTGGCCATTGATTCTATACCAAGTGGGTGGAAGCTGTGCCACTCACCAGCATCGCAGAAACGGAGGCGATGAAGTTTATATGTAAGAACATCATATGTCGTTTTGGGCTCCCACAAGAAATAATATCAGACAATGGTCCATAGTTCCAAGGCCATAAAATACAAGACTGGTATAAAGGATTGCGTATCAAACAGAGATTCACATCAATGGCACACCCCCAAGCCGATGGGCAGGTGGAGGTCACCAACCAAATCCTCGTTCAGGGAATCAAGAGACGGTTAGAACAAGTTGGTGGAAATTGGACAGAAGAAATAACTAGTATCCTATGGGAATATCGTACAACTCCCTAAGGATCTACAGTAGAAAGTCCCTTTACTATGGTGTACGGGACCGAAACAATCATTCCAACTGAGTTGGGGTACCCTCCCATAGAATTCTACACTTCTCTGAAGAAAAAAATACGAAGTTGTTGAAAAAATATTTGGATCTTATTGAAGAATTGAGAGAAAAAGCATTCATTTGGATTCAAAGGTACAAGAACACCATGATCAATGCCCACAACAGGAGGGTAAAGACACGAAACTTCCAAGTGGGGACATTGTATTGCGAAGGTAGACACATTGAACCAGTTAAAAAATTAAAGCCCACTTGAGAAGGACCCTTTAAAGTGATAGCAGTAATAGGACGAGGAGCATATGAGCTTGAAGACCTTGAAGGATGCCCACTATCACGTCCCTGGAACATTCATAACCTCAAGAAATATTATACATGAAGAAAGGCGTCCCCATCACATTCGAAACACCTTCCAATAAGTCCTCCTGAAGGACTCCCTCTAAAAATGTCCTATTGAAGGACATCCACCAATAAGTTCTCCTGAACGACTCCTAAAAATGTTCTCCCACGGGGCATCTTCCAATAAGTTCTCCTGAAGGACTCCTTCTAAAAATATCCTCCCGCAGAGCATTCTCCAATAAGTCTTCCTATAGGACTCCCCAAAAATGTTCTCCCAAAGGATATCCCTCAAAAAACCCTCTTGAAGGACCCCTCTGAAAAGTCTACACCTACAAACATCAAAGGTTATCATTTCCCCTATTAGGGGGCATCCCCCTTGAAAAGGTATAATGTATTATATTTCATGAGATGAGGCACAAAAACGACATAAGAATAATCCCTGCCAAAACTCATGTAGGTCTGTGTCATCGAAGGAGCTTTCGGGACTCCTATTTTAAGACCTCACACTCCTTTCATTCATTACTTCTCACACAATTATATTTAATGAAGAGGAAAATTAGGGAGGCCTCCCTTAAGAAAGCTGAAGAGAACTCTCTACCAAAAAAGCTTAAGAAAGCATCCCTCAAGAAATCTGAAGGGAAACCCTCATAAGGAGGCCAAAGGAGGCCCGTCCACCATGATAAATCTCACTAATAACTCATCACCTCAACAAAGCTTGAAGACTGCATCGTATCAAGAAAACACTACTAGTGTAATGACAAACATCAAGCATAAAACGAAGAATTAAAGGCATCGCATTTCAGCCCTTGGCCTAAAACCATGGCTAAGGGCAAATAAAAAATAGCATTCAAGCAAAACAGAAAAAGTAAATCGTCTCATCCCCATTACAAATGGGGTAAAAAGAATGCAAAGTAAGAAAATTAAAGGTGTTCTATCCAGCATTCGTAAACATCAGTCACATTACATCATCAGTTTTCCCCCACAGGCAGGTCATCCTTCTCCTTCTCAAGGGGCGTATCAACAACAGGGACAGGGGTGGTAGGAGGCTCAACATCAGTAGCCAAGGGAGTTCCTTCTTCCTTTGATTCTAGGGCGCCTTCACCGTGGAGATCCCCCGCTATGGAATCAATTGCTACTTCATTTCGGGACTCCTCACTTCTACCTCAATCTCCGCCAATAAGTTGTCTAAATCTCCTTATGCAAGAATGTTTACAAGAATCAGCATCAAACCAGGAAGGAATACAAATAGAAGGCAAAGAAGGAAGCCAACCTGAATCTGGGGGGAGGCTTCCATCCCTAGGGATGAAGGGCTCTGTAAAGGGATCAGATGCATTGTACAAAACTATGGCAAGGTCAATGAAAGAAGACTCCTCTCCTGCAGGGGGTACCCTTGAGCTTGAAATTGCTCCTTACAGGCTGTGAAGTCATACTCGAAGTAGGGTCCCGCTATCTTGGCCACCTCCTACTGATATCCCTCGGACTTCTTGAACTCCTTCAGGCGGCTCTCCCAGTAGGCCTCTAAATAACTATTGCCCTCCTCAAAATTGGAGAAATTCATTATGGCTGGCTGCTTCCTTCTGTAACCTCCTCACCTCCCTCTCCAGCTGCTAGCAATGACTCGTAACCTCCTTCTTCGCCTCCCTCAATTTGGAATTTTCACTCCCTAGGCGTTTCACCTTGTCCTCTAACTTCCGCCTCTAGGCACTGTTTGGAGGAATAGGAGGAACCCCTTGAGGCCTAGAAGAAAGTTCCTCGTACATAGAGGCCACCTATAGAGAACAAGGACCATCAGTGAAATTGGCACATAGAGGGAAGAAATATATTAAAAGAAAGGTACCTTGAACATGTAGTAAGGCCCAATCCCTTCAAGCTCTTCCTAGGAGATAAAATCTCCTTTCCTCAAGTCTGCCACCAAGGAGTTCTTCCCCCTCTCTTAATCGAACGATTGGCGACTATGAAAAGGCAAATAGAGGAGGCGCGAGAAGACCTGGGGGGTATCCATCTCTTTCTTGGAAGAGGGAGCAGGAGGAGGCATAGAGGAGTACGAGAAGGAAGAGCCCCCATAGAACCTGTGCGAGGATTCTTCGAAGAACTCCTAACTATGGGACCAGGAGAAAAGGAGGAGGAGGGACGTTTACTTTCGACTCACTAGAGGCAGGGGCCCCCTTAGAAGATCTTGAAGTCGGGGTCCCTCCAGCACGACTCCCCAACACGTGATCCCTCATGAGTTTACTGAACATGATATTCTCTGCACGTAAACAAAGAAAATCAATACTTCAAGAAAGCACAAAGAAGGAGATGCAGCAACAGATAAAAAGAAAAAAAAATACCCAAAGAATCCCCTAAAGGCTCTATTTTATGGGAGAGTTCGAAGTGCCCCAATAGCCTCTCATCAATTAAAAACGACAATCATAGGGGGTTGCATTCAACTTAGCGATCAAGGAGGACAAGACTGTTGTCCTTGGTCCGACATGCACAAGAGGAGGGGTTCCCTAAATCCATTGTCTAGGGAAAGGCCAAACATGAGGAGGGAGGATGTAAAAGTAGCTATTCTTTCAATGCTTGGGAGGATTGAGAGGCGACAAGGACACCCCTTCTTGGGGAACAAAATATAAAATCCTTTTTCAGCCTTCTTAAGGCGATAACACTTAGCAAAGATGTGCGCAGTTACAGTATGACCATGAAAGCAAAGACTACAAAAAAATCTAGCCAAACCTTTGAAGGAATTTGGATCCAACTGGTTCAGGGGAACTTGAAAAAGCTTCGCAACTATGGATTAAAAAATGGGACAGGAAAACGCAAACTAGATCGTAATTGTGTAGAAAAAAAACATAAATAATTAGGAGGAGGATGAAAGGGCGACTTATCGAGGAAGGTGTATATACAACAAAGGCGGGAGGAACATGACATTCTTGCAGGAACTGGTCTATGGAAGAGGTTTTCAGAGTTGAGGCCCCACAGTCTATCGGCGATCGAAGAACTTTCTCTTCCTCTTCCTAGAGAACCCTCTTGTCTTCCTCCAAGGGAGGAGACCTAGATGTCTTGGCCTCTTCAGAGGAAGACCTAGGCATCCTTGCCTCCTCTGCAGGGGACCTCACCTCCCTGATCATACCTTACCCCAATTTTCGCCTTCTTTTTCAGACACGTAGCTCATCATAGAGTTCCTGCGAAGAGGGACTCATTCTCTATAAATATAGGCAGCCCCCCTCAACAGATGGGTCCTTCAAGAATCTGGAAATTATTTCGCTATTCTTCTGCAACTCTCAACTCGTGCTTTTGCTACATCTTGCTTACGAAATTTATACTTTTATCTCAATTTCTCATTATGATTTATTTTTATATTTATTTATTCCTAAATTCAGAACTAACTCGAGCATCGGAGTGCTAACGCTTTATTTTGCATGTCCTATTTCTTAAGTTATTTTGTTTAATCAGCCCAAGTCCATCGATGAAACCTAAGATCGTTGGATCCATGCTAAAATCGCACACATCACACCTAATGCATAAAAAATTCAAAAAAATCTTAAAAGCTAAGTAAAATTGTTCATAATTCACAAAAATATTTTAAAAATTTACTAAAAGAGATGAATGAAAACTTAATGGGAGACTAACCGATTGGTTAGTTGTTGGAAGGTCAGTACTGATAATTGATAAAGGGTATTTGTAATCAAATAAAAGGGAACTCGTTTTAATTAGTCCAAAAGAACTGTTGAGAGTGTTGCAGTATAAGAGTGCACCAGTGGTCTAGTGGTAGAATAGTTCCCTGCCACGGTACAGACCCGGGTTCGATTCCCGGTTGCTGTTTCAGAGAGAAATGAAGTATGAATTTGTGGTTTGGTTTTCTCCAGTTTCTCTTTGCCTTCTCTCTCACTAGTGGCGACAATACAGCGCCATCTCACCTCTCCTTTTTCTCATTTTCTTATTTTCCAGTGACTTATTTTCTTTAGTCATATTTTTGTCGCAATATTTTAGGTTAATTATACTTAGACCCTATCTGAAAATAAAAAAATATATGTTCAAAAGAAGTTTCAGAATTTTACTTATAACCCCCTTTAAAAATTATACATTTAACCCCCGTTCATTAGAATTTAGAAGAAAAATACTGATACAAAAAATTACATAAATTTTTAATTCTACTCGTCATTTAATATTTTCCTATAATAATGTTTTACTTATAAGAGAATAGCTGCAATGATGCTAAATATATATATATATATATATATATATATATTATACATTTATTCTTTTATACGTATAAAATATACATGAAAATAGTAAATAAAAGATAAAATTAAAAATTTATTTTATTTTTTTCTGTTAGAATTAACATCTTTCATCCAAACCCTAACAGAAGAATGTGGGGTATAAAGGAAGAATTTTTTAAGGGGTGTGAGTGCAACTTCACAATATCTTTAGAAGAAGTGTAATTTTACATTTTTAGAGAGAATCTAAATATAAATTAACCCTAATATTTTCGTAATAAACGTTCCATGTTCTTTACAATCTATTTTTCATATAGGTAGATAGATAGATGATAGACACATATCGCATTTTCTATAATTAAGGAGTGTGTGTTACTTGTCCGTACATCAATTTAGAAAACAACAAGTGTGGCATGAATTTATCCAGGAATTTTTCATTCACCTAGTTACAAGTGTCAGTGGATTTTCAGAAGAATATATTGTTGTCTTGTGATACCTAATTATAAATACTCTTTGTCGTATGAAAATTTATCAATAGTTTTTTTATTTTAATGACCGTCCAATAAATAACTCAATCCGTTAGCTCCCATGATATTTACATACATTTTTTGTGGTAAATAACCAAAATGTCATTCTAAAAAATGAATTATAATTTTACTTATTTTTTAAAATTTTATAAATTAAGTGGATAATTTTTTTCACAATTTTTCATCCACATTATTCAATGTTTATTCGTAATTTGTTTTAAATAAGTACACTGAGGTGAGAGTTGAAACTTCCCAACTTTCATCCTAGAATGATATAATTTCATCTAATATTATGAGATATTAATAATTTCTTTAAATAATAAAAAGATATTTATAATTATATCAAATATTAAAAGAATTTATTGTAATACTATCTTTTGGCGTGCTGTAGAAAAATAAAGTCACTATCATGGATGCGTAATTACTTTTGATAGTGTTTTTGTTAACTTTCCTCTCCTGTTTTTCCTCTCCCTAATATCTTCTTTTTATCAATAATTTCTCCTAAATCTAATATGTATAAAATTTGTTTTCTTTTTGATAGAATATGACTTAGGGTGAATAGCAATTTATCCTCTATGATATTGAAAATGAGCACATTATCCCTCTATGAAAAAAATATAACAATTCACCCCTTTATACTTTTTAAAATGAAGCAATTTACCTCCCTGTATAAGGAGGTAAGTTGTTTCATTTTAAAAATCATGGGGGGTAAATTATTGTATTTTAAAAAATATACAGAGGTAAATCGCTCTTTATTTTTTCAATAAGGAAGTAATTTGCTTATTTCCAATATCACAAGAGGGTTGTTTGTATTTTTCCCATATAATTTATTATTTCCCAAATTTTATGTTCCAATTGTGCAGAAATATGATGTGATGTGCAGAAATTTCATATTGAAATTGTGCAGAAATTTGATGAGCAGAAAATTCATATTGAAATTGTGCAGAAATTTTATGTTCCAACTGTGCAGAAATTTGATGTGATGTGCAGAAGTTTGATATTTAAATTGTGCAAAAATTTCATGTTCAATTGTATGTGTGCAGGAATTGAAAATGCAATTACAATTCCATTCCCATCGTTTAATCAATACCAAACTTAAGAAGTATAGATTGATAAACAATTCATAGATACATTCACTAAAAGCATTTGGCACCAAATTCTATTTAAATACACTTAAATTACATACAGATCCTACACAAAGTAGAACCTAAAGCAGAAAATAAGAACGACAATTACTGAAATTAATTTTCATTTTCTACATTTCATTTTGGCTTTGCAAAATCCTCCTCAATCTTCTTTATTTCTTCAATCTTAGCTTCGTATCCAGAATATTTTGCTAGCAATTCAGGAATTACAACCTTTGCTCGAGCATACATTGGTGGATCTTCCCAATAAAAGAATCCACATCCTTCGGTCTACACAAGAAATGAGAAAAAAATTGCAGAAAAATGAGAACATTTAACTAAGAAAAATGGGCAAAAATTTGCAGAAAAATGAGAATATTTAATTGAGAAAAATGGGCAAATATTTACAGAAAAATGAGAGCATTTAATTGAGAAAAATAGGCAAAAAATTGCAGAAAAATAAGAACATTTAACTGAGAAATATGGGTAAAATTTTGAAGAAAAATGAGAACCTTTAATTGAGAAAAATGGGCAAAAAATTGCAGAAAAATGAGAAACATTTAACTGACAAAAATGGGCCAAAAATTGCAGAAAATCGAGGAAAACCAGTAAATATGCAGAAAAATCGAGAAAAGACAATGGAAATTTCAAAGAGAAAAATGAGAGAACTACATTGTAATCTTCACAAGAATAAAACCTTTTACTTAGGTTCTCATTACTTCATGAAGTCCTCACAATAGCTCTCTTTCCACAATAGCAAAAAATCGATCTTGAGATGGTAGACATGTTTTGAAGATGGGATGAGGATGGAAGCAAAATGGGGAAGAAATGCTATTTTTCCCTTTTTATTAGTTGGTAAATTGGCTTTGGGAGGGAAAAACTATCCTTCTAAAAATTGGGACAAAGTGCATTAAACCCCTCTGAGTTTTAAAATTTTTGCAAAATAAACCCTCTTGTTATGAGAATAGGCTAAAAGCCCCCCTGTGTTTTTTGTAAAACTCAGCTCAATCGCCCCCCTCTCCGTTCAATCTAACTAACGGTGTTAATTTTTTAAAAAATGACCGTTATACCCTTACTTATTATATATTATTTCTTATATTAATGACTGTTGGATCTTTTTTGCTCAAATACTGATCGTTAAATCTAATCAATTAATCTCAACCGTTAGATTTTTAAAAAATAAAAGGTCTAGATTCAATAAATTATTTAACTTATATTATATATAAATAATTTAAAATTTTAAAAATATATTATTATTATATATTTTTTAAAAAAAAAACTAACTACCCACCCTACCCCCATAGCCCCCCAACCCCAACCCCCCACACCCCCATTCTCGTCACCGGCGATAATTATTTATTAAAATCATTGTTTCTCCGTAAAATTTTTACCAAATTGAGTGGGACTGGTCTCGTTAGAATCGTCTTGAAGAGGCGAGTCTAATGGTGGTGGTTTGAGACCGAGATTCGACCGGACGGAGACGAATCGACGGAAAACATGTTTGGAGGTCGTGACTTAAGCCCATTCTCTATGATTGATGATAACTCAAATTGAAGGTATGAAAATGTTCGTCTTGAAGAGAGGATTCAAATGGTACCATTGGCCGTAAAAAATTCGTCCGGACGGCACCGAAAACTTATTTCTAAGTTTCCAGCGAAAATCGCTGTTTTTTCTTTTTTTTTTGATTAATTTTAATTATATTAATTAAAATATGTTTTAGTTAATTAAGACTATTTTAAATAATTATAATAATTTGGCTAAGCTAATTAATAATAATTATTGTAATTAAATATATATTTTAATTAATTAAAACTAATAGTTAGATTTAATAATTAACAATTATAAAATTATTTGAATTTAAATATAATTTAATTTAATATTTCAATTTAAATTTAATATGGCAAAATTTAATTTATTTTTTAATGTGAGAAATAATAAAAGGAACACACAAAACAAGCCAAAAAGCTATTTGTATGTTATATAAACCTATAAAGGGGTATATTAGTCTAAAGTATCATTAAATATGAACCTAAAGCGCAGAAAATGACTACCAAACGTAGTAGACGCGTGTCTTCTCCACTTCTCGTTAGTTGCTAACAGAATGGGGGTTTTTTGCTGATTAAAACAAAACAGAATGGGGGTTTTAGCGTATTCTGAAAACAGGAGGGTGATTTTGCATACTTTCTAAAACACAAGGGGATTTTATGCATTTTGTCCTAAAAATTGCCATCTCAAGTGCCATGTAACACTATAGTGCCACATGGGACTAAAAATCCCCAAATTAAAGAGCATGTGCACACTATTTTCCGGCAAAAAATCCAATTTTCGTTCGCTGCCGTGCTTAATTGACTCATTTATGTAAATTATTGGTCAAAATGTGATAACAACGAAAATTAATGTACTACAACTAATCGCGGACAAAGTTAATGGACCAAAAAAATTTTTCCCATATAACTTACTATTTCGTATATACTTTATTGAATAATAAAACTTGTGCAAAAATTTTATTTAAATAAATTTAAAAAATTATTCACATACATATAATTATGCCATAAATTACTAATTTATATACACCAACGAACTAAGATTCAATCAATTGTATAGAGTGATAAGTTTGTGAACAAAACGGGAAAAGGATAAATAGTGATTATGTTATGTATTACTAATAAGTTTTACATTCATATTTTTTCCGCACATAAAAAGCACGTGACACTTTTTAATATATTAATAAGTTCTATATTTACATTTTAATACAGTTTTAAAAAGATTCACAATTTCCACAAGTCAGAAGTCAAAATTGCAAAAAGTTTGTGGAAAGAGTAATTCCACCTACTTTACAAACATAAATTCCACCATGAATATGAATATGATGAACAAGTTGACACTTCCCACAATTTCGACAACGCTCCCATTCGTATACTTCAAATACTTTCAAGTCCGAGCTTATGGTTTGTGTATGCTGTCCATCTCCTTGTTGGTGGAAGCATTCTGGGCAAAGCAATATCCTGTGATATTTCACTCCAAAGTTCTATCTTAGAAATTGATGGTACATAAATTCATTATTGCGAAAAAAAGAAAAGAAAAAAGACAGAGCGTGCTCGTTTTAAAACATATGAAACAGTAATACCAGTAATTTTAGCACAAGTACTAATGCAGGAGAATTATTCTATCTCTGGCGAGTTCATGGCTTGTTCACACGAAGGAAGTTTGCACATACGAACTAATTAGTATAAAACTAAAAGATAAACTTTCGAAAATTTTAAATATCTTAAATGCAGTTCCTCAAACAAAAAGCGATAGGAGTAAAGGTATCATATGCTAACACACAAGCAAGAAAATCAAATTTGAATTGGAGTTCTTATAATTCTCCAAGTCCTTGCCGTTTCACTCTTGCTTTTGAGCCCTTCCCTTCCCTTTGATGGGTTGTACAGAATAATTTAACATCTCAAAGCTAAATCGTCAACTGGGGTTAAATTTAGCTAGGATGAATGATATGTGTTGCAAAATCAAACATACTCGAAAAGCACAAAAACAGCAAGAATAGAGCACATATATTTAAAATGAATATAGACCAAGCCAGATTAATTGCTTATGATTTTCTCTAGGAATGAACACAAATGGTGAAATGTTGTAAGGACTTGCCAACACTGATGTTGCTATTTCTTTGTGCAATGAAGAGGTGAGGGAATCAAACCAAAATAAGTTCATGTAGAAAAAGATCAAACTTGAGATGCCATCAGCTTATGTGCAGAACTTTTGGCAAAAGAAGAAACTTTTAGTGTGTTGCAAGCTACATAATTATGAAATGCCACAGGCTAGAGAAATTACAAAGTACATGACATGATGCAGATCATAGATGTAGAAAATTTGGTAGATATTTAAATTATGTAATGCAACTGCACAATATGAGCCATAATATTCCTTAAACTTGGTCATTAATTTAATCAACCTTCAGAAAAGAAAGTAAAACCATAGTCAGTTTTATGATAATGGCTAAAAATTATAGAATACCTCAACTTTGAGCAGGAGCTTTAGCCTCAGTAGTTGCACTCTCCGGCACCCCAGAGCTATCATTTTGAGTCTGTAATGCATGATAAGCCCCTGGAAACAGATGGAGAAGTTGCACATAATTTTTTTTAAAAAAAGTATAATAAGTCCACTCAGAAATCTAGAAAATATTAACTTCCTAATCATGACCCGTCATGATAAAATTTTCAGCAGAGAAAACGCATGTATAACATCTAAATTATGACCCTAATCTGGAATGATTCCTCAAGAAACCAAGGGAAAGCATCATGAAACCTGCTGCAGGAGTACTGCTTGTGTCATGGGTGGTAGAACGGGCTCGCTTTGCAATGTATTTCTCATCCAATGGTACTGGGGGCTGAAACGAGAATTGCGAGATGTTGACGCCTTTTAGATGCGGATGCTCATTAATGTACCTGAAATAGCAAGCACCAGATATCCCGGCCCGCAATTATTATAAAAAAAAGAAGCACTAGACTCCAATATATCAATACTCTTAATAGTTATTTTTTTGTGCATTTCAAGTGCAAAGCAGAAAAAAGCTAAGTCGTTCGTCAGAATTCTGCACATTTACCTGCTAAGTTCGACCATAGAACGTAATCTTTTGTTAGATGGGGTAACATAATACCTGTTAAGGCACATGGCAAACATCACTCAAAATCTTTACTCCCATTTTCTCGAAAAAGGGAAAGTAAAATGTGATAGGCTACATACACATCAGCGAATTTTGTGCCGCCTTCAGCTCTGATTCGTAAAATACGCTGCCAGCCTGGAGGAGTTTGGGGAATTCTCGGCCTGTCCATAGCCCAAAGGAAACTGTCATCCTGCTTAACATCTGATTCATCATTGCAAGAGACATTAGGTCGCCACGCACGTGCTGTATCGCATAGGAAAGATCGTTCTACGATCCTTTCCCGTATCTCCTCATACTTTTCCTTTGTTGGGATAAGCCTCCATTTTGAACATTTGGCGCACTTGACAGTATATAACTTTACAGATTCCCAGACCCTTTTTGCTCCTATAGCTTGTTCTTGTTCCATTGCTCTGAAGAACTGAGATTATCAACTGGAAGTCATTGCTTAATGCCACTAATATTTTTGCACTTGTCTAACTATGCCCAGAACAATCAATTCCAAGCAAGCATTGTACGAAAAACTAAAACAGAAAGTTAATTTAATGTAGAATCCCACAAGAAAGAATCTCACACCAAAAAAATCGAGACAAAGTAAAAAATTTAAGTTGATTTTCAACAAACACCAATTTCCATCAAGAACAGAAACGGAAAAATGGAAGTCATTGCGGAATAACAAACTAACTGAACAACAAGAAACACTTGCAGCACTATATACCATTAGAATGTATGTTCAAGAAAATAGGTGATCAATATAAATATTTTATGTATGCTTATGTAGCTTTGTTTCCATTTTCTTGTTCCAATACAACATGTCTGTAGAAAAGAAAAAAAAGGAAAAGAAACTTTGTCAAGCCATATTCCATGAACATAATGCAATACAGAAAGAAGAAATATCATAAAATAAATTATAGGACAGGAGGAGGCTATGATAGTAAAATCACAAATTTTATTATAAATCATGTAGAAGATAGTTAGGCCCATAACTTTAAATCAAAGGCAAACATACTTTGACATGATAGTAACAACATTATGAAATTTTTGCTATACTATTGACAACAACATCGTATTAGTAACACAAATAAACAAGAAAGCGTAATGTAAGCCAATTAATACCCAAGTTTCCTAAGCGACAGTTAAGTATCATGTTTGTGTTACCACTACTCTGTATTTGACACGTGTTGGTTATGTGGTGAATAAGTCTAATACAATGAATATTACTTTCTCGAATCTATATTTATTTAATGATATGTTCAGGCATGACAAGTCTAGTTGCTCTTTTTATCTGTAATGACACATGTATTATGGGGTTGGACTAGCCTTCTACATGAGAAATGTTGGACGCAATAAGTAAAGCATAGCAAGGCATTAAACTCCGTGACACCAGGAAGCTATTATTGTCAGTAAGCTTTCTTATTTTCATAACTAAATAAAAAAAATTTACTTGTGCATTTAACAATATTCTTTTCTAAATATTCAGAAGGTCGTACAGATTGCTGCCACCTTATTCAAGTATAACAAAGTTTCCACAACTCTACTTTTATGTAAACATTATCCGTGCTTTAAAAAGGCAGATCCGGATTAATATTAATAAACAGACTCTACAGACATATATAAACATGTACATGATCTATTATATGCGGATGCTAACAACCAACAAATTTATAGCACCATGATGTGAGCCCATATCAACAATCCAGAGAATAGAAAATTTTCCTATTAAATTCCACACCAAAACTTTTTATTAAACTGAATATTCTGGTTCCAACTTAGGTACATAAATAGAACGAAGTAATTCAAAAGGATACCTAGTTATTTCAACTCCGGACACTTTTCAGAAATAGGATCAAGAATCCTACTTTAAACCACATCGACATAATCATAAACACAAAATGCTGTACCGCAAGGCATAAAACCGAAGTCAAGACACATGAAACGGTATAAACTGAATGCCTGGAGAACTAGAAGATGACACTGCATAATTTGTGAACAACACTGAATACAAAGCACTTATCTGTTCAAGAAATTAAATAAGATACATAAAGAAAATACAAAGCAGCTGCTTGGTACTGCTGGTGCTAACTGAACCTTAAACGAAACACTAATCATGTAACAAATTGACATATACATAGATCCTTGACTAGACACAGCAACAAGAGGCAATGTTGTATGTTAGGTGATATATGTAACCATGCATTCGCTTCAGCGCTTAATCTGTGTCGATGTCCCCCTGTCTGTAGACAGTTAATATAAAGCAATTAAATCATACTATAAAAAACCGTAAATCACGTTTTTTATGCTCATCAAATAAAGAACACATAAAAAACAATAGCCTTCACATCGAACCGGACTCTGATACCACTTGAAGGGAACAAGCGGATCGGTTTGGGAACACGCTCATGGAAGCAAGTGAGAAAATAATAAAATAGCATAAAAATTAAACACAAACAGGTCGAACCAAGGGGGTGTATTCTTGGTGTTCCCTGGCGTTCGATGTAGTATGAAAAAGAAAATTAAATATTCATATAAGGTTATGGTTATAAAACGAAAGAGATGCATAAATAAAATTGAGATTACCTCTTTCGTTTCATTTTAATCGGCAAATATATTTACTTCAAAAATCCCGACATAGGAATGTACCGTTGGGTACTTTTCATACTAATTATGATCAATATACCTACCGTGAAATGTTAGAATTCATTTATGCAGATGCCTAGTTTGCCTCCCACCCTCCCCCCCATCTCGTTCTGTAGATAACTAAATTGACCAAAACATGCCCTATTCTAGAGATGAAATTAAGCCTGATCTAAACCTATCAGGATAGTTTCACACTCAAATGCCTGTTAATATAATCTTCATCATAAATTCACAAAATCGCTCGCCGCGAAAAGCAAATCACAACATTTCAAAATTAAAATGTATATCACATGCAACGTAAAACCTTGCCTATATGTGCATGAGATAAAAATTGCCTCCTTACACAGAGAGAGGAATCAGAGTGAACATATGTACATAGGGAAACATTTCTGAACTATCTGAACCCAGAGCAACTTTCTTATGTTGAAGACAATACAAAATCAATATCCCTTTTCTCCCCCTAATTTTTTTTTGATCTATTCTTTTCTTTATTATATAACTGATCTGTTTATTTATTCATTGTTTTTTGATTATTTAACGACATGCAACTCTAACCGATGATTTCAATCCACTGGAAAAACATAAATCTCCTGTCAGCCGCATAATCCTAGACATGCATGTTTCATTATTTAATTACTATAATGTTTATATCAGTGTGGGTTTTGTCCGAGAGAGATGCATCTTACAAATAAATCAAACAGATCAAGAAAATTCGTCCAGAAAACTTAAACATGAAACCTCAATTCACCAAAAAAATCGCACAGTCGCCTCAGGAAACACAGATACAATGTATAAAACATATCAAAATTAATCAGCGACATAAACACCTGGAAATAGAACAAGTTTAGAGATTAAACCTCAATCTATAATCACCAAGAATCGTTGATCTGCACGTCTCGGTCCCCTAAATAGGCGAAGACTTCTGTCGCTGGTGCTAGACTGTGTGTGTGGGGGGTGTGGCGGAGGTTGTGTGTGTGAGTTGACGAAGCCGGTGACGAGAACTTTGAACTGTTACAAGTGATGACGAGAATGTAAAGTGTGATATTTACGTTACCATAAATATAATTTTAGATTTTGTTTATTATTATTATTTTTATTATTATAATATACAATTCATCATATTATTTAATATATTCAAGCTTAAAAATTAATTTAATACATCGATAATTTAAATTAATGAAATACATTACAACGAAACAACAAACTATTAAAGAAAGACATATATCCGCATTTGTGGAAACATTTTGATTAAGAGATAACTATACCGTTCTCCCCTAAAGTTTGGTATAATTATAGGTATAAACTCGTGTGACTTAAGAAATTACATCTAGAACTCCTGACATTTATTCTGTCTAACAAATAGATACCTTCGTTGATCAAATTTTTTTGAATTTGTTGATAGTAACAAAAAAAAAAAGAAGAATGAAAAATCCATATTTACCCCCTTTAATTTATTACTCACTTATTGTAAGTCAAACAAATTTTTTCTGATAAAAATACCCTTATAAGGATGAAGATTTACCCCATCATATATATTAGTACATGAAGATGTATAAGAATATATTGCTTAGAAAAAGATTTTTTTGATATTTAATATGTTAGTAATAAGTCAATTTAAGGTAAACATATATTTGGATTCAACTTTTTTGTGAATATCAACAAATTCAGTAAATTTTGACTGTCATGGGAACGTGGTTCAATTTGTTGAACAGAAACAAATATCAGGGGTACTACATATAATTTTTCAAACTATAAGAAACTTATATGTAATTACACTAAATTTTAGAGAAGGACATAATGTAATCAAACTATAAGAAACTTATATATATTACTAACCTTCATAAAGATGTTTTAATTTAACTTTCTACAAATATTTTAGTAAAATTTAGCATAAAATGTGTACAAATGTTAACTTTTTTTATAATTATTTTTGTATCTATATATAAAGTAATGGCTATTTCATTACTAATGACGTTAACATTTTAGTCAAGACTTTTTTTATTTTGATACTAAAATCTTCTTTTAGTAATTAGTGATAATTTATGTTTCGTCATTAGTTTGATCAGTTTTAGTGACAACTATTTTCGTGATAAATGACATGTACTCTCTAATCACAACTCATTATTGACACTAAAAAGTTTCTTAGCAACTAGTGATGATATAAATATTGTTACTATTTGAATTAGTTATAGTCACGACTTTAGTTACCGCCCAAATTGAAAAATGGCGGCAAACTTTTTATGAAAAAATAAGTGACAATAGTCTAAGTTGTCACTAATGTTATTTACTTCTAACATTTAGTGACAAACAAAAATTTTGTCACTAAATTATTGTTTTTAGTGAGGAATTTATCATTGTCACTAAATTTTTTGTCACAAAAAAGGGTAAATTACAACGACCTCTTTTAAGATTTTTTATAATTATGAATACCCCCTCGTTTTTTGAATATAAATACCTCCCTGACATTTTATAAAATTATGTAATCCTTGGATGGAGGTATGAAATTATCAACTTTAACCTTACTATATGTTTTGAAAAAAATTTAAAAATTATAAAAAAAATCAAACAAGCTAGATGAAAAATTTTCAAAAATTATAAAATCCACTTAATCCATAAAATTTCAAAAAAATTAAAAAAACCAAATAAAATTATAATTTTTAATAGGGACAAAGATAATTTTGGTCCATTAAGTTTTCCCATGTTCAATTTTAGTCCATTATGTTTATGCGTTTTTTATTTTAGCCCAGTAACTTACAAAATCGCTTAATTAGGACCACAGATGGATTTTTGGATAATTTTACCCTTGTTCAGATTTTAAAGAGCTGTTGTAGTCCATTTACACTAAAATTTTAATTTTTCATCCATGTTCGCCTAGAATGGTATCAACACCTAGGTTTATTGAAAAAATATATTATTATATTACATTTTGATATTATTTATCCACTAATGGAGGAGAGTCTTTCAGAGAAAATGGAACCGAATGAAAGTTCGAGTTACAACGAAAATAGAAAATATTTCTAGATTTTAAAAATATAGAGAAGGAAATTTCTCATGAAAATTCTTGACAAATGTTACAACGGTCCCAAGAGGATTAATCCAAAGCTTCTCACGTCAGAAGAAGAACGTGAATAGCTGAGAAATTTTGAAGTTCGACAAGTACTACCAGGAAATGCGATGAGGCGTTTACACTCCACTAAAGTCTATGGTAGAATCCCAGCTAAGAGAAGCGGAACAGGTAAATTCCGGCATAATTACAGTTCTAAAAATTATGATTAAAGGAATTGACTGGAAAGAACTCGAGCTAGATATATCAAAGATCTCCCAAGATCTGAGGGAGATACAAAAGACAGTTTAAGACTATGGATATAGGTTAATTCATATACATATGAAAATAGAAACCTTAAGCCAGAAGGTGGATGAGATCCTTAAAATCCTTCCGGAACTACACAAGGATCTTACAGATCTGAAGTCAGAAATTGCATATCTAAAGGAAAACCAAAGGAAGAACCCTAAGACATCAAAATCCAAACAAGAGCGAATTAGAGACGCCCTTGGAACAGTACCTCTTTTAAACCAGAAGTGGAAGGCCACGGAGATTCCAAAGCCGAAGTCCAGAGAAGATTTGATTATCGCATCTATCAGATCTATAAAATAATGGAGGTAACGAGAGTAGATCTATCAGATCTACAAGAATTGGCATAATCCTTTTCCCAGCTCATGAATGTGGATTTAGTCAATATCCAAACCAATAAAATCACTCCAGCACTACCACCACCTAAGGGAAGTACATATTCTAGTGATCCTCCACACAATCATCCGATGAGAGAAAGTTTGAATTTCCACATTAATACCACTCCAACATTCGTAGGAACTAGGCTAAAAGAGAATCCGGAAACAAATCCTAGAAGAGCTCCTGAAAGTGCACCTTGGGCAAGAACCATGCTCCAGCCCTACATCCGTACAGCGCTATACTTAACTTGGATATTATCGATTTCCAAAATATTGGGAAGTTGATAGACGAATGCGTTGCAGCCATCAAGATAGCAACAATTGCCCCAGAGCTCGACAAGAAAAACTTCATAAAACTTGTTGAGTTGAGCTTGGAGGGATCTGTGAAGATTGGATGGGATAATACCCCAAAAGATACCAAAGCCAGCATCCTCACCGGAGATTCGAAAGGCACAATAGCAGATCAGCTAGGAAGGCTTATCAATATACACTTCGCCAGAGATGGATACTTCAAAGGAAGTAGAACAGAAAAGGATAGAAAATATGCACATGCTCTTTTAATCCTTGAGCTAAGAAGTATATGCATAGTAGATGAATATATCTATTGGTTTCGCAAGTATTTCTTCCAGAGTGGAGTAGCAACAAAAGTAGCAGCTCCAATATTTTTTGCAAAAATATGCAGTCCATGGAGGGAAATGTTGATCTAGTCATACAAAGTATCTGAAAGACAGCTAGATTCAATTGCAAGGAGAATGTCTTTCCATATAGACAAACTAAAGAATTAGTGTTATCAAGCATCTATCTAGCAAAAAACATGAAGAGACTGAGAGGTAAGATCAAGCAAACCCTCTCTGTTGTAATAACAATGATTTTTCAACTATTATAGGAGAATCAAACGAGCCAAGAAAGAAGAGGAAGCAGAATAGTGTCTCCTACCCTAGGAGTTTCAAAAGAACCTCTTTCAGACGAAGATCATGGTGGTCCAAATTAAAAGCCAGATCATACAAATCTGGACAGAAAACAGGACCAACAAGGGCTTCATCCCAAGGATCTATACGAATAGATGCAAGATCCACAGGAAGAACCCCTATGAGGAGAACTTTCAGACGGGTCCATATCTGAGCTAATAAAAGTTTCAAAGACTGCAATTATTGGACTTGCAGAGCAAGAGGACATATCTCTCCCGAATGCCCACAAAAATGTTGTGATTTGAGAAAATTTGAAGCCACGAAGCACATTCTTGACGCAGTCTACTGTGGCGATTTGGTACTCATTTACCAACTAAAAAATCTTCGGTCAGACGAAAGATCTATGAGGAGGAAATATAGACTGATTCGGATAGATCTTCAATCGAGTCAGAATAATTATAATGAGGGTAATAGGCTTCAAACCTCTGAAAGCCTGTTAGAATTCTTTTCCAGAATGATGGTCTCAACAAACCTAAGGAAAGAATCATGCGACAAGATTCCAACCTCAGTCGATACAATGGATTTAGGATTGGAGGAATTGAGAAAGTCCTGAACCAGATAGGACTGAACCAAAGGAAGTATCACATAATCTATAAAGTAAGTTCAGGTGAGTTTGCTATACCTATAGAACTTACTGGTAATGTGATGAAGATGCAATTGATTCCTAAAGAAGAAATTCTTAAAGACTTAAGTAAGCTTAGAGAAGAAGTAGTTGTTACTATGAAATGGATCTACATAAGAACTATTGAAGTAGTAGTAAAAGCAACTTTTGAAGAAGGAATTGATTCAAAAGTACATTTATCTATAATGTATAGAAAAATCAACAACCTAAGAGATGGTTGTCGTGGTACAATGATAGCTAATTTGTATGTAGGAAAATTGATGTTTGACATTCATCCTAGCATTGCATACAACCTAGCAGACCAAGATTTTCAGTAGAGTCTTAACCCTTTATCATGATTTTAAAGGAAATATCTAATGAAAGAAGGAAATAGACCATATTCTATAACTTATAAAATCGTATATGCCCTTTCCGATACACATAATTCAGATTTATTTAGTAGGAAAGAGTATATTGAGATTCCTAGAATATTCTAGGAATTTGCTAAGGTTCTAACACCAGATCCGATTAGGATACCTAGAATAGGTGGTGTCGATATTATTATAAAAGTTCACCAAGTTTTGGATCGAACACTTAGCTCTAGAATTGAGTCTAGTAGTAGGATGTCCTTTTCAGAAGATATGATTATAGACTACAAAGGAAAGGAGAAAGAGTTATTAAAAGCTTTAACTCCTCAAGAGATTAGGATAGATAACGTAAAACTTAGATGCCCTGAAAGATGGAAAGAGATACAAGTTATATTTGACATGACTAATAAAGAAAAAAAAATTTCCTTTGTGATGACTTATATTATTTGTAGCAACCTATTATTGGTAGATATGAAGGCATGCTAGAAATAGCAGGTCATAAAATTCTAGTTACAGGCGTTGCAGGACGAGAAAATGGTAGTATGACTTTGGGATAAAGTTTCCTCGAAGATCAAAAACCATGGGAAAAAAAGGTAATGGAATGAAATTCAATCTTGATGGTGTTACCATAAAGATTGAATGGAATTCAATCTTAATGGTGTTACCATAAAGATTGAATGGCAAGCCCTTTCTCTATATACATATCTGTTAGTGGGATAGGAACAAGATCGAAGCTACTCTGAAAGTCAAGGAAGAATGCAAGTACAAATACGTCTGACACAATTATATCCAGATGAACATGAATGACAAGAAAGATATGCAGATGATTATCGAAGAGTATATCAGTCTTGGATTCATCAAGGCTGGAATTTCTACCTACATCAACCCTGAATTTCTGGTTAGAAACTATGGTGAGATAAAGAGAGGTAAACCCAAGTTGCTAATTAACTATCAAGGTATAAATAAAATATTAGAGATTGATGGTTATTACATTCCCAGCAGGGAAACCTTAATTGATTGCATTAAAGGAGCAGAAGTGTTTTCTAAATTCGATTGGAAATCTAGTTTTTATCAGATTAAGATGAAGAGTGAATCAAAGAAATTTACTGCATTCTCCACACCACAGGGATAATATATCTGGAATGTGCTTCCAATGGGTATAGCTAATGCACCCTCAGATAAATCAAAGAAAAATGGATAATTTTTTTAAAGATTATTTCGAATTTCATGTTTGTCTATATTGACGACATACTGATTGCATCTAAAAATATGAAATAACACATTAAACATCTTGAAATATTTTCTGATGCATGCCATAAAGAAGGTTTAGTACTTTCTGAAAAGAAAGCTACTATTGTTGTCAATAAAATTGAATTTCTAGGAGTTTTTATTGATGAAACAGGAATTGAATCACAAGACCATATTGTGGATAAAATTCGCAATTTTTCAGACGTACTCAAGGACAAGAAGCATTTGCAGAGCTTCTTGGGAGTTGTTAATTTTGTAGGTATCTTCATTAAGGTTCTTACAAGATACATGAAGGATTTTGACCACTTCTGAAAGAAATAGAAAGTTCAAAGTTGAAATGGGAAGAAATCCACACAAAAATGGTTCATGAGCTGAAACAGGTGTGCAGTAACCTGCCAAAGCTTGTTGTACCACAAGACAAGGATGAATTGATAGTCTACACAGACGCCAATAACTATAGATGGACAGCAGTGCTCATGAAGAAGACAGCTACAGGGGAACAACCTTGTAGATATACAAGAGGGTTGTTCTCAGAACAACAAGCCAATGTTTGACACATTAACGAAAAAGAATTCTTTACAGTTTGGAAGGCTTTTAAGAAATGACCTTTATTTTTACTTGCTGAAGAATTTACTTTAAAGGTTGATAATACTAATGTCAAGATTTTCTTAAAAAATAAATTAGAATCAAAGTTAGAGAAAGCTCCTATTATCAGATGGCAAGCTGAATGCCAATATTATTATTATAATATTATCGTTATAAAATCTCATAAACTACTCTTGCAGATTTCCTAACAAGAGACATCCTCGATGAAGCAAACTCCATCATTCTGGGGCTTAGGCACCTCCAAGACATCCTCGATGAGCTTGACAAGAAGTTTAGACAGCTATCGGTGAATGCCCAAGTTGCCTGACAAATTCAAAGAGCTGATCTAGACAGAGTCCAGGTTGCAATAAGGAGTTCCTTAGTAGCATCCACCTCGTTATAGAACGACTTACGACATCTAATTTAGAAGGCATCACCTTCGAGGATGACTCACGAGTTGAGGGAGCATGACCCTAAATATGCTTTTAGAGTACAGGGCTCTAAACCTGTAGCGTCGGATTCAAGTACCGATTGCACAAGGACATCACCAGACTCTGGTGAAACGGCAACAATTGAGTCATAGGAAGTGCAAACTCCTGTAGATTCAATTAAATCCAGCACCTCTGGGTTAAAGAGGGAGAGATTAGCATTAGGCCGATGGTGGGCACTTATAGGGTTAATACTAACGAGTTGAAGTCTTCTTCTGCTGGGCAGGACTATCAGCGCGTGATGGAAAAACTAATTTCCCGCAAAGGAGTGAACCCAGGCAAGGCCATTATCGAAACATCCGAAAAATATAATAGGGTCTGACTGTTAGAAGGGTCCAAACCATAATATGTCAGAGAATGGTATGACTTTGGAGCTCTCGCTTTAGTTCATACAATGTCACCAAGCTTTTTAGAAATTTTAAAATTTTCGAAATAGATTGGTGGGGCGGTCTTTGATTCATAGCAAAATAACCCCCACCTAAAAAGATGCGATGTTTTGGAGATAAAATTCATATCAGTTGCTCCAGAAATGGCAGGAAAAGGGGTCTCATCCAACATTTGATTTCATGAAATTGCAGAGGCCAGACATGGTGGCTTTCAATAAAATCAAAGCTGCCTAAGGAGAAGCTCCCCTAGTATCAGCCATTAGTGAAGATAGTATCTCTACCAGAAGAGCTTTCGGATTATGGGTCTGTCTCACTGCGATGGACAAGGTCAAGTATCCATTTAAAATTTTCTCCAACAAAGTGAATGGACTGTTCCTGTCAAATTTCATGACGGGAAAAAGCACTGAGTTTGTAGAAAGCTTATTTGGGAAGAAAAGGATGTTGATCTGGGAGAATAAGTTACTAGTGCCCGAAGATACAAAGATGAAGCCGTGCAACATATTGCATGTTGAGCAATGACATAACCATTTACGCCGTTATTGTGAAAAATAAGATAAATCCCTGTTCGGGACAAAAATTCGGATCACACAAAATAAACCCAAACCAAACCAAAACTGTCGGTAGAAAACGACAAATGCCATCAGCAAAGCAGGAAAGCCAGCTAGCAATCACATGGCATACAAGCCATGTTGACCAACAGCTGGAGAGGACGCGGGAATGACGAATGCAATGACGTCATCAAAAATAAGTTTGGAGTTCGAATATAAAGTCTGGGGACACCTATAAATAAGGATGCAATGAAGCAGATGGGGATCATCAGAAAAATTCTCCTACTCTTCAAAGCATTAGAATTCTGAGTCTTTTCAATCTTATGTAGTGTTTTAATCTTTCAGTTTATGTGGATTTTCCCAACGAGTCAAGTCCTATATCATATGAGAGGCTAAACAGTTGTCTCCTCCAATGGAGAAATAATATGTATGTAATATTTTATATATTTCTTCAATAAAAGTTAGGCTTCTGTTCAACCTGTCTGTCCAAAATTTTATTGAATCCCTATATTGATGTTCCTTTCACGCTCTAAGGTAGGAAACGAAATATGGTTGTGTTGTTTTGTTATTGAAGGAGCCAAGTACTTGCGAACCATCTTCGAAAGCCTCATGGGAGGTATCCAATACCATTCTCATCCCATGAGAATTTCAAGATCTTTTAGCTCACCTCTTCACATGATCCCGAGGACTCCAAGCGAATCATGTTACTCGGTGTTAGGCCTGACCCATCAACCAAATCACATTTCATTCATCGTCCCCCATGACTCGTGCGACGGGAAAATGGTGAATATGTTCCTTTGTTCACAACAATGGTGTAGCTTTCCTTTATCCCAAGTGTGCCATGACTCGTGAGACCACACTTGCGTATTGGTAGCTTCTTCACCATATTGCTGTGGATGGAAGGCTTAGACATATCAAAACCATTTTGATCCAAGTCCATTGTGAGCCTAATATTCAACTTGATCCAACCAAGTGTGAGTTATTTTGAGTTTAGACCGAGACCTCATCACATATAAATATTGTATGCATAAATATCAAATATTTAAAGCATTTTAAATTAAATGCATCATATGCAATGAAACCTAACATACCCATATTGGATTATCATAAGCCCAACCTATGAGACCCACTGAGCCCGCAGTGAACCTAAGGTCTGTCTAACATGGCCTTATGCTATTACAAAGTAATATCGCCCATCAACATTTAGATGGGCCTTGTGATATCTCCATGGACCGCCTTTCTCCATGGGTCTCCTCCTTCATGAGCCTTCTTCTCCATGGGCTTGGAAAAATAAAAAATCTCACGAAAAATATCCTATAGTACTCTTACTACAATTGAATAAGAAACACTGATCAGAAGTCGGAGGGAGTACATAGTAGGGAGATAACAAGCCTTATTATTCTAAGACTAAAAACAAGGAGGGAGGGAAAAATAAAATCACAAAGGCACACAAGCCCACCCAAGAAAAATTAAAAGATATACATGCGGTCTAGGGCTCCGTGATCATCCATTCACATTCATTCTAGCATATAATAATAATTAATCATGCTAGAGAAGAAAATGAACATCCAAAATATCGCGATATCCAATATCACGACAAACAATTATATGGAGAAAACAATAAGCATAAAATTTGCAACTCAAATGGATGATTAAGCTTAAAATTAAATCAACAATTAATATTTTTCAGAAAATATGCAAAAAATAAAAAATTCAATTTTTCAGAAAAACGGCGAAAAACGGTCGAGCCGTCAACAACAGCAGCAGCCCAGCGACCGAGCACGCTGTGCACTACCAGTCGGCAATGCACTACTACAGTACCAGTTTTTCTCCCCTGTTTTTTTTATTTCCACACATTAAACTGAAATTAAAATAAGTATTTTATCAGAAAATCCAATTTTCATAAAATACTTAAATCGTCCAAAATTACAAAAATTAAACAAATTAATTTTCACATATAATTATCCAAGAATAAGCAAAAATATATCATGCTTCAAAAGTAATAAAGAACATATTGGCATGCTTTCATCGAACCGGGCTCTGATACCACTTGAAGGGCACCACAAGGTGTGAGTAGGTCGGCTCGGGAACACGCAAGCAAAAGCGGATAAAATATATTGTGTAAAATAAAATAAAATCGCAATGAAACCATGATTCCATGGGGTGTACCCTTGGAATTCCCGGGCCTTCAATATAATTAATAAAATTAACCGACAACAAAATTAATGGGGCTAATGGTTGAATAAAAATTAGAGAAACAAAAATCGTAAATCAAGAATTACTTTTTCTCAATTTACTTCGAACCTCCTTCGTTGATTCGTTCACCCAAGGCCTCAACATAGAAATCCTCTAAAGTCGCGTCCACACCACACCGGAACTTGAGATTTCTCAATTCAATTTGCTAGAAAAGAATTGAGAAGAAGAACACACCAAGTGTGCATAAGAGGGGGAGTTCAGCCGAGTGAAAAGTTAGGGAGAGGAAATTATTTTCTTGTTTTGTTATGTATTCATTAGTTATTCCAAATAAATAATATACATATATATATACCTTGAATAGATGACATATATATATACATATATATGTCTAGGTTCATTTAACCATCCATAAGGTAATAAAATCCTTTAGTCCAAACAAAGGATGACTAACATGGCACTTTCCAAAAGTGATTTTGTTAGTCAATAATTTTCTTTTTCAGTTATTTCCACCAACATAATTAATGGGCTTGGGCCAATTGTAAATAATTAAAATACCGGGCTCAATTAAATAAATCTAATTTAATTAAAGCCCACTTAATTAAGTCCATTATATATTTAATTCAATTAAATATATAAACTCAATAAGCCTTTATTAAATAATAAATCCAATTTATTAAACAATAAGGGCAAGCCCAATACAAATTAATCCAATTAATTTATCCTCGGGCTTATCCATCCAATAGATCCTGCTTATATATAAGTAATCCAATTACTTATGAAATTAATTCTCAATTAATTCCTCGTCCCTTCTTTTTGATTTGTGTGTGACTCTTTAGGTTTACCTTTCAGCTAGACTTGGGCTAGTGTCCAACACTATTATTAATTAAATCTAATTTAATTAATAATTCTTGATCAACCCTTGATCAAGAAAGCCCGTCACCATGGGTGGCCATCTAGTAATGGTCCATGCCACTAGCGATAGGCGAAAATCCATATGAACTTTTAGAGTCCCGAGTCCATACGGTTATGGTCCTTCTGTCTACCGTCTACCGTCTACCGTCTCCCGGTCTTATTGGGTGTTGGTTTCCATCCTGAACTAGGCGTCTATACTTAATACTTGAGATCGCATTACACCAAATTGCTTGATATAGGAACCTCCTCTTCCTATTCGACCAATAACTGTGGCCACAGCTTTGTAGAGCGCGACGCATCTCTAAGTGCATAGGAGATACCTCTGTCATGTTTTGACAGGGGAAGAATCCTCTTTTTAGAACTCACCATCCTTGCTACATACTTTGAATGCACTAAAGAAGGCTTATAATGATCATGTCTGAGACACGATCACCTCTCACACAAATTTAAGATACAGTCATCGGATGCACGTGACTGCCATGATTCCTCAAGTCTGAGAACTACTCCCGTACTATCGGAGTTGGGGACTCAAGTCATACTGACCAAGCCTTCAAGACTTCCATATGATGATCCCCGTGAGTCAATTCAATCTATTCAATAGCTAACCAATCGAACCATTAAGATCGCACAGACGTCTCATATCTATCGCTGATGAAACACGGCACTCATCGAATGAATGCGACTTTAATTGCAAGTCTCCATAGGACACTTCGATGCCCATTCCCATGGTCCTCGACTTAGACCATTTCAGTCTCAATCCTAAACAGTTGGTTTCATGACCGCCATCTAATGCGCAGTCCAATTGTTGCATAGTTGTTCAAGGTAGTTTGTGGGCTTTGTTGTGATGTTTGACAGAAACACAGACATAAATGTAATGAGCACAACAAATGAAACGCCAATAGCGAATACTAATTTTATTCATTGAATAATATTACATAAAATCGAGTTATTGTCAGAATAGATTACAAGCATGCCAACCCAATTGGCTTTCAGGTTACCTATTCTAACAGGAGGAGGAGGAGGAAGAGGAGAGGGTTCCGCAGTAATTGATACACTAGAGGTCTTCTACACTGAAGACCTCCTCAGACCAGTTGCTACAAGAACCACACGCCCCCCATTCTTTCGTTGTATATACTCCTTGTTTGACAAGTCGTCCCTTCCATTCTCCTCCCAATTGTCTATGTTTCTTCGCTGCACAATTATGCTCCGGTTTGCGTTTCCCTGTTCCCCTCTTTTATTCGAAAATCGCCCATATTTTTCAAGTTTCCTTGGACCAATTGGCTCCCAACTCCTTTAAAATTTTGGCTGGGTTTATATAGTTTTTCGTTTTAATGGTACCACCATACCAGAACATGTTTTTGCTAAGCGCTATCGTCTTAAGCGGGCTGAAAAAGCATTTTTCTGTTTGGTTCCTTGAAAGGGGGTTTCTTGTCACCTCATAATCCTCCCAATCATTAGAAAAATAGCTATTTTTATGCCCTTCCCCTCA
>NC_026149.1:9620098-9645308 GCF_000512975.1 Sesamum indicum | reverse complement strand
CTAATGGGTTCAAGAGACCCCACCACTTATACATGTAGGTCTAAGAACAACAACTCTGTGTTCTTTGTTGCCTAGATCAAAGAAGCCCCTTATGACTGTCCGTCCCTCATTGACGAGAGACTTTTAGGGCACTTCGACTTTGGCCCTCAAAAGGAATCTTAAGGGGTTAGTTTGCTGTTGCATCTTCATTCTTGTGCCTTCTCTAAGTATTAACTTCTCCTATATTTGTTTGCAAAGAACATCATGTTTAGTAAACTCATGAGGGACAATATGTTGGGGGGTTGCGATGGAGGGACCCCTACTTCAATATCTTCGAAGGGGGGCCCTCCCTCCAGTGAATCGAAAGGTAAACGTCTCTCCTCCTCGTTGTTCCCAAGTCTAGTAGCAGGGAGTTCCTCAAAGAGGCCTCACACAGGCTCCATGGGGCTCTCCCCTCACGTCCTTCATTTGTGCCTCTTTCTGCCCCACCTCCAAGGAAGAAATGGATACCACCCCTAGGTCTTCGCACACCTCCTCTACATGCCTTCACAGCCTCCAATCACTAAATCAAGAGAGGGGGAGAAATCCCTAGTGGCTTACCTGAGAAGGGGGGTTTTGTCTCTTTGGGACAAACAACTTCTAACCTCCCCCTTCTCAAGGAGGAGCTTGAGGGGATAGGAGCTTATTATCTATTCAAGGTACTATTCTCTCGCTATGTTTCTTTCCTTTATGCAACACTTTTTCCAATGCTCCATGTTTTCTACAGGTGGCCTTTGTTTATGAAGAACTCTCTTCCAGGCCTCAAGACTCAAGGGGTTCCTTCTCTTCCTCCAAACGACGCCCAGAGGCAAAAGTTGGACGACAAGGTAGAAATGATAATGCGAAACTACAGGAGGCAAAGAATGAGGTCACAAGCCGCTATCAACAATTGAAGAAGGACATGAGGAATTTGCAGAAGGGTGTAGCCAATTATGAGAGTGCCCTTGAGAATGCTGTGGAGAAGGCGATAATGGATTTTACCCATTCGAAGGAAGGCAAGAGCTGCTTGGAGGCTTACTGGGAGAATCACCTTAAGGAGTTCAAGAAGTCTAAGGGATATCAGCAGGAGGTAGCCAAGATAGCGAGACCCTACTTTGAACATGGCTTTACAGCCTATAAGGAATAGTTTCTGGCTTACGGGTACCCTGCCCCCCCTTCAGGAGAGGAGTTTACCTTCATTGACCTTGCTACAGCCTTGTATAATGTGTCTGATCCCTTTGCAAAGTCCTCCATCCCTAGGGATGGAAGCCCCCCCTCAGACTCAGGTTGGTTTCCTCCTTTATCCTCTATTTGTACTTCTTTCCTATTTAGTGCTGATTCTACAAAGTTTTGCAGAAGGATTGAGACAATTTATTGGGGGAGATCGAGGCAGAGGTGAGGAGTCCCCCCAACGGAGCAGCAATTGATTCCATAGTGGGCGATATCCAAGGTGAAGTCGCCCCAGAATAAAAGGAAGAAGAAACATCCTTGGCCGCTGATACTAAGCCTCCTGCCACCCCTATGCCTGTTGCTGATGCCTCCTTAAGAAGGAGAAAAACGACCACGCCTGTGGGGAGAAAAATAATGATGTTTTCTGACTAGTGGTTGAAATAATTTTAATTTTCTTGCTCAACTTTTTTACCCCCATTCGCAATGGGGATGAGACAATTTATCTTTTCTTACTTTGTTGGATGTTGTCTTTACTCTGCCCTCGGCCATGGTTTTAGGCCAAGGGCTAAAGTGCGATGCTTTTAGTTCTTGACTTTGTTCTTGGTGGCTAACATTATGCTTGCACTGCTTTGTTCATATGATGGAACCCATAGGCTTTGTGTAAACTGACACAAGACTAGAGAGGTTCACCTTGGAGGATGCCTCTTTTACCCTTCTTGAGGGAGGTCCCCTTTAGCTTTCTTGGAGAATGCCTCCTTTATCCCACATGTATCTGAGTATTTAGACAAGGGGTTACTGCACATAATATATATAGTGAAATGTCTTTATGCGAGAATAAATGAGAAAGACGTATGAGGGTTTAAAACAGGAGTCCCAAAGGTTCCTTTGGTGATGGAACCTGCGTAAATTTTGGCAGGGCTTACTCCTATGTTGTTTTTGTGCCTCGCCTGAAGAAATGTAATAAAGCATACCTTTCCAGGGGGTGCCTCCAATAAGAGAATGATGATCTGACTTTTGATGTCTGTAGGTGTAGACTTTTTAGAGGCAGCCCTTCAAGGGGGCTTGTTGGGGGATGTTGTTTAGGAGGACATTTTTAGAGGGAGTTCTTTAGGAGGACTTTATTGGAGGGTGTTCTTTAGGAGGATATTTTTAGATAGAGTCCTTCAGGAGGACTTTATTGGAGGGTGTTTTTCAGGAGGACATTTTTAGAGGGAGTCCTTTAGGAGGACATACTGGAGGGTTCTTTGAACACGGGAGGGATGCCCTTCTTCATGTATAATATTTCTTGAGGTTATGTATGTTCCAAGGACGTGATAATAGGCGTCCCTCAAGGTCTTCTAGCTCATATACTCCTCATCCTATTACCCTTATTACTTTAAAGGGTCTTTCTCAAGTGGGGTCTAATTTTTCCACTGATTTCAATGTATCCACCCTTCTTAATACTAGGTCCCTTACTTGGAAACTACGTATTTTTTACTCTCTTGCTGTGGGCATTAATCATAGTATTCTTGTATCTCTAAATGCGAAACTCTCAATTTTTCAATAAGATCCAGATTTTCTTTAAACAACTCCGTATTGTTTTCTTTAGAGAAATGCAAAATTTTGTGGGAGGTTATCCCCAATTCAGCTGGAATGATTGCTTCCGTTCCATAAACTATGGTAAAGGGACTTTCTCCCGTAGATCCTCGGGGGGTTGTGCGATATGCCCATAGGACACTAGTTAATTCTTTAGTCCAGTTTCCACCAACTCGTTCTAATATTCTCTTAATTCCTTGAACGAGGATTCGGTTGGTAACCTCCATTTGCCCATTGGCCTGGGGGTGTGCTACTTTTGTGAATCTTTGTTTCATACATAGCCCCTACACTAGTCTTGTATTTTATGGCCTATCGACTATTATCTGAGATTATCTCTCGAGGGAGTCCAAAACAACAGATGATGTTCTTCCATATAAACTCCATAAGCTTTGTTTCTTTGATACGAGCAAGTGGCTCGGCTTCCACCCATTTGGTAAAGTAGTTGACGGCTACTAAAAGAAATTTTCTTTGACTGAGAGCTGGGGGAAAGGCCCCACGATATGTATCCCTCATTGTGTGAAAGGACATGGTGACAACATGGAAGTGAGGGGCTTCGCAGGTTGGTGTATTAGAGAGGAGTGCTTCTGGCATTTCTCGCATTTGGTCACTAGCTGTCATGCATCTTGTTTCATGGAAGGCTAGAAATATCCCTAGCGCAATGCTGTATTAGCAAGAATCCAAGGTCCTGCATGAGCCCCACAGCAGTCGTTGTGTATTTCTTAAAGAATATGCAATTCTTCTGGCTGGGATAAACATCGGAGTACAGGGTGTGTAAAAGATTTCTTGTAAAGGATTCCTCCTTGTAGTAGGAAGCGAGGAACTCGAGCCCTAAGTCTTGCGGTGTCCCATCTATTGTCTGGGAGGTGCCCCTCTTCAAGCCATCCAATATCAGGGATCTTCCAATCTTCCAAGGAATATATAACTTGAATATGAATAGGAGCACTTGGCTTGACGAGGTACTATATGGTGATATGCCTCGTCCTACAGTCTTCTAGAGCGTTAGCCAATTAGGAGAGGCAATCAGCTTTGACGTTTACTTCCCTTAGAATTTCGAAAGTTTGAAAACTTTCAAACATCATCTTTAACTCTACTATCTGCTGTTGATATTGGATCATATTTTCTTCCTTGGCTTCATATAAGCCCTCTACTTGTTTGATTATTAGCTGCGAATCTGAATAAGCTATTAAGTGTCTGCCTCCCACTTCATGCGCCATTTTGAGCCCCGTTATGAGTGCTTCGTATTCGGCCTCATTGTTGGAGGCCCTAAACCCAAACTTGACAGTGAATTCTAGATCTTCTCCTTGGGGTGAAGTGATGACTATGCCCGCACCACTACCTTGAATCGTGGATGATCCATCTACATGCAATAGCCATTTTTCGGCTTGATAGGTGCCTTCTTCAAATGTCCCTTCTATTTTGGAGAGAAGTCAGCTAAAGCTTGGGCCTTGATGGTAGTCTTAGCTAGATAAGAGATATCGTACTCACTCAATTTTACTGCCCATTTTACCAATAGTCCTGATGTATCTGGCTTACCCAGCGTTTGTTTTAAAGACAGGTTAGTTTTTACTCCAATAGGATGCGAAAGAAAATATGGACATAGCCTTCTAGCAATGATGACCATTACGAGGGTCATTTTTTCTATAGGGGTGTATCGCCCTTCTGCTCCATTGAGCACTTTGCTGACATAATAGACCGGCATTTGTTTTCCATTATCGTCATGAGTGAGGACGAAGCCGATCGCTTTGGGGGTTGTAGATAGATGCACATAGAAGGTATCCCCTGGAGATGGCTTCACCAGTAGAGCGAGTCTCGCTAAATATCGCTTGAGCCCTTCAAAATCTTGTTGACGCGAATTGTCCCAGTAGAAATTTTTCGCCTTCCGAAGGACATTGAAAAAGGGTAAGCTTTTCTCTGCCATCTTTGTGATAAAACGGCTAAGTGCTACTACCGTCCCAGTTAGCCTTTGTACTTCATTAATGTCGAAGGGTGCCCTCATGTTCAGGATGGCCTTGATCATGAAGGGGTTGGCTTCGATTTCTCTTTGTGTGACCATGATTCCTAGAGAGCGCCCCACTTTGCATGATTGAGCTTTAGTCGACAGTTTCTCAAAACGAAGAATGTCTCTTCCAAGTTCACAATATGGTCCTTGGTCTCCCTGCTTTTCACTAGCATATCATCTACATACACCTCGACATTTCTTCCAATCTGTGGATCAAATATTTTATCTACCAAATGTTGGTGGGTGGCTTCGGCATTCTTAGGCCGAATGGCATGACTACGTAATAGAACATTCCAGCAGATGTGATGAAATTGACTCTTTTGCGATCTTTTAGAACCAGCATTATTTGATGATATCCTTGAGATGCATCCATCATGCTTAACATTCCAGATCGAAATGTGGAGTCCACCAGTTGATCGATTCGAGGTAGAGGACAAAAATCCTTAGGGCACGTCTTGTTGAGATCCCTGAAGTGAATGCACATTCTGCATTTTCCTCCTAGCTTAGGTACTAACACAATGTTAGATAACCACTCGAAAATTTGTATTTCTTTGATGGGACCCACTGCCAATAATTTGTCAAATTCAGCTTGGATAATTTTATTCTTTTACGGCCTAAAGTGTCTCTTCTTTTGTTTCACCAGCTTGATGCTGGGATCTATATTGAGATGGTGAGTTATGGCATTAGGTTGGATGCCTTCTAAGTCTTAGGAAGTCCATGCAAAGATGTTTGCAGTGCGATGTAAGCATTGAATTATTTCTTTACGTGTCGCATCCTCTATTTGAGAACTAATGCGTATAAATTTGTTGGATCTCCAGGTACAAGTTCAACATTCATTATTTCTTCAGTCGGTTCAACCTTGGGGGACACCCCCTCGTTTTCTTTATCTTCTGTTGGCCCCTTCTCTCGCTTGCTTGGGGGAGCCTCGTTGGGCACTTTGTCCATATTTCTTTTTTGGTCTTCGCGCACAGCCTCCACATAACACTTAAGAGATTGGAGGGGATCTTCTTTTACTTCTCCTACACCTCCAAGCATAGGGAACTTGATTTTCATGTGATAAGTGGAGAACACGGCTTAGAAAGCGTTGAGGGTGGGCCTCCCCAAAATGATGTTGTATGCTGATGGTGTATCTACCACTAAGAATTTCAACAGGCAAGTCTTTCGAGTCGCGCCAGTACCAAGGGTCAAAGGGTGTGAAAGCATGCCCCTAGGATGGACTACCTCCCCACGAATCCATATAGAGAGGTGTTCACTTTTTTCAGGGGGGGTATTCCCTAACTACATCTGATCGTAGGCTTCCCTAAACAATATGTCTGCAGAACTTGACAAATCTATGAATATACGTTCCACTTTGTAGTTGGCTAGCAACGCTGTGATGACCAGAGCGTCATTATGAGAGCTCTTAGGACTTGATATTTCTGCCCTTCTGAACTGGATGAGGGGGTTGTCCTCCATCGCCCCAACATTCCATATCTCCCTTATAATTATGTTGTTTGCTTCTCTAACCTAGGCCTTTTTAGCATGACGGGAGTTGCCTCCACTTAGACCACCTACAATCATTAGTATAATTCCTTTAAGATGAGGATCATTCGTTCCAGTCTTTCCCCGAAGGTGTTTCAGTGTTCCTCGTTTTGTAAAGACTCAAGACTCGAAACCTTTATTTCCTTCCCTTTGTATATTTCTTATTTACGGTATGGTCCTATTCCTCAGGCTTTTTTCCAGCAGACATACTCCTGCAGATATTTGTTTTGGATGAGCCTCTCAATTTCATTCTTTAGATATCGTCACACTTTAGTGGCCCAGCCGTAATCATTATGAAAACAGCTAAATTTGTCGGAGTTAAGACGTCGCGGCTACTCTCTCCATGACCGGGGGCAAGCTAGCAAGCCTTTTCCTTCGACTGCCATGAGGCTTGGGTGATTGGTACCGTCAAGGGGGGTGTAGACTGCAGTAACCTTTTGGAAGGGTGCCTTCTTATCCCGAAAATCAGTTGCAAGCTTCTTAAAGGGTGCCTCCTCCCAACTTCTTTCCTTTTCTCCCCATGACTCTCTTTCTTGGTAGCTTAGGCATCCTCCATCTTGATATACTTGGCCGCATGGGCTAGGAAGGCGTCAAACTTGGACACAGGTTTTTTAGCCAGGGACTTGAAGAAGTCAGCATTCAAGAGTCCTTGTGAGAAAGCACTAGCCTTCACCTCTTGAGTGGCGGAGGGTACCTCCAAGGTTACAGTGCTGAATCTTTGCAGATACTCCTTCAATGGTTCATTATCCTTTTTGCATATGGCAAAAAGGCTGAGCTCCATATTCTGAAGTTTTTGATTGCTAGCAAATTGGTGTAGGAAAAGAGACCAAAATTCTTAAAAAACTTCCTATTGCTCCAGCGAAGATGGTGACAAAAATTCGACACTTTAATTTCTTCTGTGTACCTATGAAAAAGAGTAGCATTTTCAAAATGTGAGAGATGCTCTTGAAGGTAAGTCATCCCATCATACTCAGCAATAACTGTGGTACGGGAATTCGCCGGGAGTTCGTCATCATCACTGCTTCTGTGAAGGGGACACCCTATTGCTCATCTTCGTGGGGGCCCTACAATCTGGTGTTGTACATCTTGGACACCCTCTTAGAGGTATTCCAGTTGTGCCAGTCATTGTTTGGGGACCTCCTGGAGAATCGTTGGAGGAATCCCTTGTCTCTCAATCAATGGGGTCCTGGATATAGGAATATCTCATTCGAGTAGGCCTCCTTCTACTCTTTCTTCAGGGATGCCTACTTCCACAGTGGGGGCTGAGCGGGTAGAAACCATCTACTCTCGAATTTCTATTGAAATCGCCAATTGAATTGCACCCAGCAAAGCTGGGGAAAGCTCTCCTGAGGCAAAGCTTGGGCGGTCCTCCTCCAATCGGAGCCAAAGAGGCTCCTGCAAAGGCAGATTGTTGTTGGGTGTCTCTATAGCTTTTTGCTTGTTAGCGAGGTTACTGGAGGTTTTCATGATAACTCACGTTTTCAACTCAAGTTCCCATATACAACACCAATTGATACGTGCAATTTTAGTACGAGTCCAAGTTATCTTGGATCTTGACAATGAATTTGGGTTGATTGAGAAAAATAACTTAAGAAATAGGACCTGCAAAACAACACGTTAGCACTCTGATGCTCAAATTAATTTCGAATTTAGGAATAAATAAGTTAAGAAATAATTCGTAAAATGAAAAAGTAATTTCTAGATTCTCGAAGGTGTCTCCATTGGGGATGCTGCCTGTATTTATAGGAATGTGTCCCCCTTCGTGTGGACTCTACACATTACCTGCATCTCCGAGAAAAACGGCAAGAAACCTGTGGATAAAGGCACGATTCCATCTTATTCTTGGCTTGATCAGCACATTTTGCTTGGAAGAGGACTCCTATTCTGCTCGAGTCCTTCTAGGTCAAGGAGTGCTGAGCCTTTCGGGCACATTTTTTCTTTGGTTGGACTTGGAAGGCAGGCCTACGGTCTGGTAATCCTTGAACGGGGCTTCCCTCTTGGGCCGAGCTGGGTAATCTTTCAGTGGGCCGTCCTCATCATGGATTTGTGGGCCTGATTTGGGCTTTAAATCTTTTCTTAGGCCAAGTGTTTTTGGGCCATACACATTAATATCCATTTTAATTTTTTATGGAGAATAATTTAGATTTAAATTAAATATAATTGGTTTAATACTTTATTCTCATGATGGAATTAACTTGTCTTAGTGACTGGTCCCATTGCAAATAAAGGGGCATAGTGGGTCGGATCGATTCAGGATTCACACAAATTAGTGTGGAAAAAATTAGTCCGAAATCAACCTAATACGATTTATAGTCGATCTCAGGGTGATTTGGGCCTTAAATGGATTCAATTTTGATTCATTTTAAACTCAGACTCAGCCGATGGACTAACTTGATTGAGGCCCAAATCAGGTCCATCTGAACCAATTTTATTATATTTTTTTAAGAAATTCAGGTATTTTTTTTAATAATTATTTAAATTTATAATTATTTTATAAAATAAATATATAATAAACTAAATCAAATAAAAATTTTGAAAAAATATATAAATAGAAAAAATAATAGTTAACACTATATAATGAAATTAAACAATAATTTAACTAATAAACTTAAACAATAAACTAAGATAAATAACAAGCCAAAAAAAAGACTTAAAACAAATATTTGAAAAGAATAAAAAACACATATAAGTTAATTAGTATACTAAAAATTTAAAAATAAAACTATAAAATAAAAATTTAAAAATTTATTAGTATAATCAATGTAGAAAAATATAAAAAGTTACATTATTAAAAAAAATAGCCTAATTGGGTTATTTCGATTCTGGATTAAATAAAAGAAGTTACATTATTAAATAATCTAGATACTCCTAGCCAACTGGGCTGATTTCATCCCAAATATTCATACTTTAATTGGACCAGAACCAGATCAGTCCATATTTTTTATTGGGTTATTTCGATTCTGGATCGGGTCAATTCAGCCCGTATCATTGCGCATGTTCACTTGATTTTTGCCTAAAAATTCTCACCAGAATCAAAGGCAACTTGCACGCCTATTAAACTATGAAGTGGTGAGCGCATATACCCATAAACATGAAGCCGGTGGCCGGCGGTGAGCGATCTGAAGAGCAGTTGTTCATCGCTACAGATCTCGCATGGTTGGCCTGACCAGACAGCTGCACTCTGTAATTAAAGGTGAAAACTCATCCAGATCCGTAGGTGATACTGATTGTTCGAACAAGAGATGCCGATGTGAGGTAGAAAAGCATTTCATTGGAACGGAGGAGGATACAGATCTGCTGGAATCGCTTGTGAGAGGCGATGAAATTTCAGATCGGGTGATTTTTGTCAGCAGAATGGGAGGATTCGGCAAAATCTATCTTATTACAAATTCTTAAAAAAGCATGACGCTTGCAACAACACTTCCAACCAATTATACACAAGGTGAGTTTGTGATTTCTAACTAAATTATGTTCAATTTTGAAGTTTGTACAAGCAAATTATGTGTCATTTTTTTGTTTTTTTTCTCTTTTTGTGGTTATATGTGTGAATATTGTGCTGATATTTAGAACAAGCATTAGTTATGGATGAAAATTATAATTAATCTTAGTATTTATTGTTAAGTATAATACAAAGATGGATCAGGATGCATTTAGAAAATCAAGATATAACATTCCATCGATTAGATAACTAACAGTAATAATTTGCGTGTGTACACTTCCTAGATCTATTATTGGGGGAGTTATGAGAAGTAGAAAGCGCAGAATGTGTGTAAAAATATTGTTTATTGTGCATGCATATCTAAGTCCAAGTGTAATAATGTGGGTATCTACACTAGTTATTTTTATTATTGGAGAAATGATGAGAAGTAGAAAGTGGGAGGGGTGTTTCAGCTGTGAGACGAGGGATGCTGGTTGGCCTGAAGGTTCGTAATAATAGCCATGACCTCTCAATCTTCACTTAATTTTGTTTTTCTATGAAACATTCTCTCCTAGCGTTTCCATAATGGATTGTATCATCCACTTGCTTGATAAAAAGATTGGCTATTGAAACATTTTTTAATAATATAAGTAAATTAATATCATTTTAATGTATATAAATCAAGATTTTTTTTTTTTTTTTTGAATAAAACACCCTAGGGTGGGGAGGTTTTTTGGGGTCCCCGTCTGGGTGCATTGCCTTTCGAGTAGCATTTTGAGTCTTTATGCCCAATATGTTTGCACAAAGAGCAGTAATGTGGGATTTGCTTGTATTTAATTCACTGCACGATAGTCTCACAAAAAATCTAAATTTTAACTCTTCAAGTCGTGGCTTAAGAAGGCCCAATTCGATACATGTCCGTGCCTTTGAGAGCTTGGATTGATTGAGCATAGCATCATCAATCTGCAGGGGGGTTCGAAACCCGCAAATACGGCATCCCACAAATATTTTCTTGCGGACTCGCCACCGCCTACTTTCGGTACAGTTTTGACTGGCGAGAAAGTTCCAACACTGCTGTTCACAGATGCCGAGACGGAAGTCCTTGCTGCTCCATTCAGATTTGCACTTGTTGGCAAATTTTCACATGGAGCACCCTCGTACAGCATCCTCCACAAACTGATCGCTGGAACTGACATAAAAAACAATTTCACGGTTAGTATGCTGAACAATAGACATGTCTTAATTTCCTTATCCTGTGAAGCAGATTATTCTTGCTTGTGGCTTCGGCGTATTTGGTTTATTTACGGGTACCCAATGCGAGTCTTCAAGTGGACTCCTACTTTCACGCCGTCACAGGAGTCGTCTATTGTTCCGGTATGGGTTAGTTTCTCGGAGTTGCCAGCGCACAAGGAAGTTCTATTCACGATCCCGAACATGATTGGAACCCCTTTGCAGATTGACGACGCCACGCTCAATCAATACAAGCTCTCCAAGGCACAGTCATGTATTGAGTTGGACCTTCTCAAGCCACGTCATGAAGAGTTTAAAATTCAGATTTGTAGGGATACTATTGTGCAGCGTATTGAATATGAGCAAATCCCACACTACTGCTCTTTGTGCAAACACGTTGGGTATCAAGGTTCAGAATGCTATTCGAAAGGTGATGCTCCCAAACCGCCACCCCGAAAACCGAGCAATCGTGCTGTCGTTGAGAAAATGAAAGGAAAGAAGGTTGACTGGTGAGAGCTCAAAGATGATGGACCAGCCAGAACAGCTTCAGCCTGCAGGACCCCAGGTACCACACTGAACACAAAACTAATTCTATGGCTAACGTGGATGAAAATATCGTTTCTATTAATGTCGCTAACACCACATGTGAGGATGAAAAAATGGGTGGGGAGAATTCGAAAAATAATATGGCTGAAGGAAATTGGATACATGTGGGAAATGCTTCCATGCTTCTCCAACAGAATCCAGATGAGGGGGACAGTTTGGTTAGTAATGCCATACCATTGAAGATCTGCGACCCGACTTGCTCGATCAATCGCAACCCTGTCGATATAGACTCGGCGGAGCAGCTGTTACAAGAGCTGGCTTCCCCGGACAGACTGCCCAAAAATCAATTCCTCGTAGATGGGATACCGGAGTACTTGGTTAAGAATACGGAGGTGAAAATCCGTGTGATGAAACAGAGGAGTACCTCGTGTGGTCAAAGAATAAAAACAAATCGAATCAATAAGAAAGGAAAGTTACAGAATAGTTGAGGTCGTGCAAAAATGTAAAGGAGTAGTACTCCTACTTGTTTGTTGATTTTGTTATAATGTGTACTGTACTTTATTTTCAATGAAGAAGGGATGGGGACCCCGAAAAGCCTCCCCCACCTTCGGGTGTTTATATAAAAACAAAAGAAAAAAAGGTGTGCTGGTAGTTCTGGAAAACTGAGCCAAATCGGAACAATTGACGACTCCTGTCATAGCGTGAATGTTGGAGTCCACTTCAAGACACGCATTGGGTATCCCTGAATATACCATATTCGGCGGAGCCACAGGCGAGAATAATCTATTTCACTAAAAAGTGAAATTAAGGCATGTTTGTTGTTAAGCATACTAACCGTGAAATAGCTATTAAGGCCAGTTCCAGCAATAAGTTTGTGCAGGCTGCTGTATGAAGGTGTTTTTAATGCGAGAATTTTCAACGAGTGCAAATCGGAAGGAAGCTGCAAGAGCTTCAGTCTCTGCATCTGTGAACACCAGTGTTGGACCTTTTTCATTAGTCAAAACAGCTCCTATTGAGATGGGTGGCGAGTCTACAAGGAAATATTTGTGGGATGCCGCTTGTGGAGTTTTTGAGCTTTTTTGGGGTGCAACAACTTTGGCAAACATTTTTTTCGAAATATTCCGCGTCGGGTATGGAGTTGCTTGCTGTAGTTTCTGTTCCAAAGAGTTGACCGGCTGAGTTGACCAAGTTAACTCAATCAACTCCAATTCGCCGAACAGAAGCTGTTGGAGTAGTCGTTGTCGTCGAGTCTCTGATGTCGACTTCTGATCGGATGGGTAGCTCTGCCATGTTGATGTGATTCCAGTGGTGGTTCTTTGGCTACGAACGGCAGTCAGACGGCGGTGCGATTGGCAGCGACAGTGCGAATAGGAGAAATGCGAGATCTTTGCACAGAGGTGATGAAAATCAATAGGACTGGTCTCAAACGACTCGCAATGAGGAGAAGAAGCGAATGGTGGTGGTCCGCAATCGTGAATCGGCATGACGGCGGCGAATCGACGGTAAGAGCTTGCGGCGGTCAAGTTGTTAGCTCGTCGTTCCTAGTTGATGAAAAGTGAAATTGTTTGAGGAGAAATGTTCTACTCATCAGGGCGATTCAAATGGTGTATGTGTCGGCCGGCAACTCATCGTGGCGGTGTCGGATTTTTAGAGAGAAGTTCTTGGCGGATTTGAGGGCGAAGCAGCAAATTTTGAGGTGGTCGGACGGCGCGTTCGTGCGAATTTCAGGCGACGCGCACCATGGTTGGACAGAACTCGAGACGGCGATTCTGCCGGTGGTGGTCGTGTTCTCAGACGCGCCGGTGAGAATTTTTGGCCGGCGACGGGTGGCAGTGCGACGGCGCCACCACGACGAAGGCGATGACTGGATGTCTGTTGGTGGTGTTGGTTGAGCTAAAAAAAGTCGTTTGGTGGTGGTGGGTGGTGGAAGATTTAGTGTGTGAAAATCTCACAAACTTGTAGTGGGAATGTGGAGAAAATAGCCAAGTGCATAATGGTTTGGATGTATATGAATGAAGACTTGTGTACATAGTACTTGTAGATTTATATTCAACCCAAAAGCAATGTAGAAAGTTATTTTTTTGTTTACTCTTGATTCTGCCATTTTTAATATAAATTCGAGAAATCATAGTAAATTATACAATATAGAAAACTGTTAGTAAATCTCAATTCGATATTTCATGTGTGTTCAAAGATAACCTATTATTTTATGTTGATAATAAAAATAAATTATACAATAATAGTAGTTGTAATTTACAATAAATTGATGTGATCTTTATTCACATCAATTTATTGTCAAGAATGATTATATATATTTATTTGATGTAAAAATTGTGGTTGGGAGTTATTAGGATTGTAATTGTGGTTGTGCTCCATCAAATCATGATTTTTGTTGCTAATGGAAGCAATTGATCCATTTTCAAGAAAGCTGCAGCCACTTCACAAAGTGCCAAGAATTCATTATACTTTGTCATAATGTATTTTATTGTGTTTTTACTAGCAAGTCTCTATCAATTTGTGTATTTCCCGTGCAACCATGCAAGCTTACTCTCTATAAATACCATCTCCATCCAACAATCCATATGCTTGCCCGATCTTTCTATTTTTTGTTCACTCAATCATTTGCAAAGTTCTTCAATTTCACCACTAGAAGTAATCATGTGCCCGAATGGATATTATTTCCAATCACAAGTTCTCTATAGTCACAAGTGGACACGCAAAATGGAGGTCTTATTTGTTCAATCTCTCATTTACCTAAAGAGACTAGGTATTTTTTGGGTTTCCGGCAACAGCATGCATGTCGTCTATTCCGCAATATACAACATGAACAAGTGGTTCGGGACGCGAATAACGTACGCCTGGGGTTATGGCCAAGTGGACAAACTTTGTGAGCGCTTTTATACATTCTAATGGGTGGGAAATCACCTCGGCGTCAATTGGAATCACAACGAGCGGAAGTTGATAGTGGACGACGGTGTGTGGGACAACATTTGTAAGGTATGTGTTAGTATTTTAAGTGGTTTTTGTTTATTATTATTATTGCCCAATTTTATTTTTATTTTGAAAATTGATTGAAATAACCGTGCAATGCTAAAAATGCTCAGGAGAAAAAACTCGCCCAGTGCTACATGAATGCATACGAGCCTAAGTGGGATGAGATGTGCGAGCTATCGACGATGACGAGAATGACATAATCTGGATATCCGACGATGAAGAAGATGGTGATGATACTTTTGCTGCGAATCCAGGTTGAGTGCCCCCCCGGTCCAATGAGCCCGTCATTGTTATCTTTGATTCTATCTGCATGCACGTGTCGTATAGCTCGGACGAATCCAAGTCATTTGCTGCGCTTTTCAAAGACCTATACGATTTCGACGATGATGCTGACTCAACTCTCCCGATGCCTCTCAAAGATGAGGGCACAAGCTCGTCGAAATCCTCCACGCTGGATGAGGCCCCCATTGAAGGATTATGTAGTTTGTGGTTATGTTGGTTTGTTTCTTTTTTTTTTTTTGTATGAATGGTGTTGTAGGCTGCTTTGATGGTTGGTGATGATACTTTTGCTGCGAATCCAGGTTGAGTGCCCCCCCGGTCCAATGAGCCCGTCATTGTTATCTTTGATTCTATCTGCATGCACGTGTCGTATAGCTCGGACGAATCCAAGTCATTTGCTGCGCTTTTCAAAGACCTATACGATTTCGACGATGATGCTGACTCAACTCTCCCGATGCCTCTCAAAGATGAGGGCACAAGCTCGTCGAAATCCTCCACGCTGGATGAGGCCCCCATTGAAGGATTATGTAGTTTGTGGTTATGTTGGTTTGTTTCTTTTTTTTTTTTTGTATGAATGGTGTTGTAGGCTGCTTTGATGGTGCAAGGTTGAAGGTTGATGAAATGGTGTTCGGTTTCTTTGAAATGATTATCTTTAATTTCATTTGCTTTCTTCTATGTTTGTGTTATTCACTTGCCTTCAATAAATTATCAATATCTTTTTCACGCACAAATATATTCTTTTTGAACTTGATGACTTCTGTATACAGAAATAAAAACAACACATATATTTATTTATTTTTGGGTAAATATAATTTTCATAGATAGGTAAAATGGTATAATACAACAATGCTCATATGCTAGGCTCTCCCTCGACAAACCAAGGGATACGCCATAATCTATAAAGTGCACTAGTACTAACAGAGTTAGCTAAGGAAGTGCTAAGGATGCGCAATTTGACGTCCTCCACAATCAAGCTTGCTAATACAGTCGGATTCCTCTTAGTGAGTTCGAAACGCCTCAAGTTACGCTCCCTCCATATATGGTAAACACATGATCCCAACAATGCACGGTAAGCCACATTGATAATGTGTTTACCTCTCCATTTTCGGGCCGCCCAATTCACATCAATTGCCCATGCACTATTGGGCCACAAGAATCGAACGACCCTGCGGATGGCGGTCAAGCATTGGCAGCTATAATGGCATCGGAAAAATAAGTGTGTATGACTCTCCATCTCATTCTCAGTGCATAAGACATAGGCGCCAAGGTGGAATAACCATGGCTTGTCTGTCGTAGGTAGCTTCTCCAAAATAGCAAGTCAGAGGATAAGCAAGTGGCGAGGAATTTTTAAAGATCCTGAAAGTAGTGAAGACCACCCTACTTTCGGTCCCGGTGGGTCAAAGAGGCGATAAAGATCTTGAGATGTGGGGGCCCCACTTGAAAAGCGCCATAAAATCCTATCATTACCACCATATATCAATGGTAATGTGTGAGTAATCTCCAAGCATTCCAAGTCCGTAATATTAGGCCACTGCCACTGGCCGTCTAGGATGACAGAGTTTAACATGACGTATTCCTGTAATCTTAGAATGCTCAGTCCCTGTGGGAGTCGCTCAATAAAAGGGCCAAGGTGGTGCCAAGGGTCCTTCCATAAGTAGAAACTATTCCATCACCAATAGAGTACTCCACAATCGGTCTCAGCCATGTCTGGAGGCGGACTATCTTCCTCCAAGCCCATGATCCCCTATGATCTGATACAATCCAAATAGAAGTATCCCGTAATCTCTCATTGTAAATCCAGTCCACCCAAATAGATGTCCTATCGCACCAAATGACATCACACAGTTTTTTACACATAAGAGCACGGTTCAGAGTGCCAATTTCTGGCAATCCCTGTCCGCCCTCAGCCACCGGTTTGCACACCTCCTTCCAAGCCACTTTGGCATAACCACTATCCCCCGTACCTTTCCATAGGAATTTCCATAATCTCTTCTCAATGTCCTTTATGACCCCTTTTGGGAGTATGAATGCCTTAGCCCAGTAGACACTCAGTGATGTGAGCACAGATTTAATAATCTGCACCCTTACCGCATAGGAAAGTGATAGGCCCTCCCAACCGACAATACGAGCATCAATCTTTTGCAACAGTGGGTGACAATCAGATAGAGAAAGTCTAGATGAAATTAATGGGAGGCCAAGGTACCTCATTGGAAGGTGCCCTTTCTGAAATTCAAGCACCGCTAACATCTCCTCCTTCAATCCTTGTGTTGATCGGGAAAGGATGAGGTAACTTTTCTGGACATTAAGTCGGAGGCCAGACCAGTTGCCAAAGTAATCCAGCCCTTATTTGAAGACACGTATAGAGTCTAAATTGGCTCGGCAGAAAAGCAAAACATCGTCTGCAAATCCCAACTGAAAAGTGAAGGAACTTAACTTTTCCAATGAAATGCAAAGCGCCCATCCTGCTCAATCATCTGCAAGAAACCCAAATGTATCACCTCCATCACAAGTACAAAAAGATAAGGTGAGAGAGGGTCACCTTGTCGAAGTCCTCTTGTACTCGCAAAGAATCCATGCGGTTTCCCGTTCAAACCCACTGAAAAAGAGAGAGTAGTGATACACTCCTCAATCCATCTCATGAAGACCACTGGGAAATCGAAAAGCTGGAGCACTGCTAATAAAAAATCCCATTCTACGGTCTCATAGGCCTTTCGAATGTCCATCTTCAGTGCACATTTAGGTGGTAACAACAATTGATTGTAACCAGTAAATAATTTCTATGCTAACATTATATTATCCCCGATAATCCTGCTGGGTATGAATGCCGCCTGGCAGGGACTAATTAAATTGTCCAACACCACACGCAATCTTTGGACAAGAAGCTTAGCAACAACTTTATATAATACATTACAATACGAGATAGGGCGAAAATCAGAGACAGACATGGGGGTGTGTACCTTAGGGATGAGCGCCAATAGTGTGCTATTAATTTGCTTAAGTAACTTCCCCGTGGTGAAGAAATCCAGAACTGCCTTGGTAACTTCCGATCCCACCACCGACCAAGCTTCTTTAAAGAAGCCCGAAGAGAACCTATCAGGCCCCGGGACCTTGTCGTCCGCTATATCGAACACCGCAAGTTTCACATCCTCTACGATAAATGGCACAATGAGCTGCGAGGACTCCTCTTCAGACAGAATATGCCTCGTCCATGGTCGCAAATAACGAAAGTCCATTACCTCACAGCATCTATCTCCCCCCAATAAAGACTGATAAAAAGTAATGAATTCATGGATCACTGCCTCTGGCTCCATCCGAGTTATACCGTGCTCATCATTAATTTGGAGTATTTGTCCTGTAGTCCGTCTCTGGGCAATCTTGCAAAAGAACACTCGCAAGCATTGATCCCCTCCCTTCATCCACTGCATCTGAGCCCGTTGTTGGAGCATTATCTGCTCAAGTTTCGCTGCCTTGGCATAGATCATCAGACAACAGTGCTCCAAGAATAACAGTAGGTCATCTTATCTGTTCGAACTAACCATAGCCTGTGCCATATCAAGAAACCCCTTTGCCAACTTAACAATATGCTACAAATTCCCCTTCTTCCTCCTTTGTTCCATGAAAACTGGTTTCAGAGCTTTCAATTTTTGGGTGACTAAATACATGGGGGCTCCTACTATCTCATGCTGCCAGATGCTCTACACACTGGGAATAAACTCCGATGAGAGAGTAAGGTAATTATCAAAACAAAACATACCTCCGAAATGCCGTTGACTATCCCCAGAAATCACCATTGGCTAGTGACCGGATGAGCGAGGGGTGAGGCAAGCATAGTATGACGTCGGAAATTGCATCATCCAAATATCATTTGTAAGCATTCTATCAAGTCTCTTCCATAGATTACGCAGGGTGGTACTGTAGTTGTGCCAAGTGAACCATTCGCCCTGCATAGGTAATGGTAATATTACAATATTCTGGATACAGTCATTGAATTTCTCCATTGACGTCCTAATGTCACCGGATGTGCCACAAACCTCACTGAGGTCTCTGACCGCATTAAAATCTCCCCCAACAATCCACGGAAAATCAACACATTGCAGAGCTAGTGATATCAGAGAACTCCATAATCCCCGCCTATCAGCCACTTCATTTGCACCATAAGCAACAGTAATGATAATAGACTAATGCATGGCTCTAAAGGAGACTCGAGTATGTATAAATTGAGGACCCAAAGCAAGCACATCAACATCAATAAAATTATCGTCCCATGCAAGCCATATATGATTATCCACCGTAACATAATCCACAAATATTTCCATTGGGACAGTAAGAAGGATTGAATGCGAGAAACATTATTCAATCGAACTCGAGTTTCAAGTAGACCAATCAAATGTAACCTGAACTCCGCAACTAGATCTTTGACAGCTAACTGGTGGTCCCTCTTGTTCAGGCCACGTACATTCCATGTTGCCATGTTCAATATGGATCAAGGCATGTGGGGCTGAGAGAACCATCTGTATCATCAAGGAGGTGCAAGGCATCAAAGGTATTATAAATAACAAGAGCCTTACCCCTATCAACACGACTCGGACCCGCCACTATGGATCCCGATCCACTGACTCCCGGGTTGGTGGATCTGTATCCCTCTCATCCTGACGCGGTCCCTCATCAATAATAGGGGTATGATGGACCACCATATGCTCTTCTGTCCTATGCGCTGCTGGTGCCGCCCTACTTTGTTCAGGCACCACTATTTTTGGTGCCCCCACTTTTGGTACGTACACTGCGACTGGTGGCTTTATCAGTTTAGTGGCTTTGTTTAAGGCACACTCCTAGGCTGAGTGCCCCAATGTCATACAAGTAGTTTTCGGGGGTAGCCATCCATACTCGACATCAATTTACAAGTAGATTCTCCCCCGTCCTCATCCGGTGTCATAATTATTATATGCTTTGGCAATTTTGATGTCACGTCCAGTATAAGGCATACACTGTCCAACCTCTTGCATGCCCTCGTAATCGCGTCCGGGTATAATGGTTTACCCACTCCACTGGCCACTGTGCTTAGCCCCTCCTCCGTCCACAATTCCATCGGCAAGTGGCACAATTTGATCCAAACAGGAACCTGCGTATGTTTCAGCTTTCTCATTGCCATTCCTGGCTCCCACTTTTGTAGTACAATCGGCTACCCCTGGAACAGCCACAGCCCACCTTGAATAACATCCTTCACAATAATAACTAATTTTGAATTGAATGAAAAAGAAACCATTAGCAGTGGCAGTAAACTCGAGTAACTCCGGCCAGACTGACAACGCAAATTCCTTCAAGTAATGGAAATATGGCCTTTTTCCAAGAAAGTATCCCACCGCAGTAGTCCTCCATCATTTAGACCCATTGTGAATAATATCCAATGTCGGGCGCACAATAACTTCCCCGTTTTTGCAAGGTAGGAGCAATAAATGAGAGGGTCTTGCGAGTGGAGTTGTTGAACGCCTGAGCAATTTTATCGTCAAATGTCAAATCCGGACAAGCATGCAATGGAATTTTCCCCACGAACAATCCCATAGAAGTGGCACTCATATTTGGAAATATAGGACTTTTGTGCGACACATCAGTGCTGACCTCACAGCCCACATCAGCTGGTGCAACCACGTCATCACTGACCTCAGCAGTGACGTCACCTGCCACGTCAGCATATTCCTCAACCAAACCCGGCGCCACATCATCCAAACCCGAGGCCACGTCAGCGCCCTCTTCTCCACGTCTATTAACCGACGAAGTGGTCGGAAAAACATCAGTCACCGTCGGCTGGCTGCTTGGCATCGGAATTCGCATAGGAGCTACCGAAATTTGAAAGGTCGCCGGCAAAGAAGACGAACCAGCAGCGCAGATTTCCGTTCGAGGTGCAGCAGTTTTTTCCTCCGGCGGAATATGAACAGACCCACTCTCCACTGTCCGTTTTTCGCCCAGAACATAGCCAGTCACCGGAAAAAGGCAGCACTAGGCCTTGCGAAGGCTAACAGTCGTCGGCGCTGTCACAACCCGCTGCACATCGTTGCCCCCGAACTTGGATTCCCATCATTTTTTTTAGAGCTTTGAGCGCTGCCATGGAAGCTTCGTTACCATCCACCACCCTGTTAGCAAGACAAAAGAATTCATCAATATTAAAATCCACCGACGAAGGACCATCGAATCCTCCATTAACGACGAGCTTAGCGCCGCCAAACCCTATTTTCGAACACCCTTGAAACGACGTCAAGGTTGCGCCTTTTTCCATGGTCAATCCTCTTCCACCCCTTGTGACACCTTGGCAGCCCTCAGCGACCGGAAAAACGCCAGCTTTCGACGACCTTTCAGCGTGCAACGCTTCGTGTTCCAAAAACCCTAATAATGGCGGCACCATTTTTGAAGCTGTTACAGCCCTCAAACTGCGATCTTCCTTCCCAAAAACATTACCTCTATCCTCCATAAAGCTTTGGCATCCATCGCGCGACAAACATCACTGGATTTGAGAAACACGACCCTTTATCTTCCTTGTGCAAAATCTATTTTCAGCTGGAATCTCGGCGCCGACATCCCTCTGCCGTCGACCACCACCCTCCGTGACTGTCCCATGATCGGCCGGACCTTCCTCATCGTCGACCAAGTCATCGGCTGCCTCGTGCATGGATAGTTCATTAGTATGTGTTTTTTGTGGTGTGCTAGTGTGTGTGAGAGTAGAGAGAGAATTGGAAGAGTTCATTTTTACTACGCTTTTACAACACATATATTTATTTGAATGCAAGAGATTTAATTGTATTGAAATAAAAATGTGAGGGACAAAATGATTTAAGGTAAAAAAAAATTAAGGGTAATTTAGAAAAATTATATAATTTTGGCTGAAAATTAAAGTTGAAAAATCGTTGGAATGATTATTTTGAAGTTAATTGAAATGATTGGGATGATTTTGCAGTTAGTCTGAAAAGGGAAAAATTGCATTTTTGGTCCCGTTAGATAAGGCCATTATCACTTCTAGTCCCACACTTTTCATGGTCGACAGTTATGGTCCCCTGGTTTCCAAATTTTAACACTGTTGATCCTATAATCACCTTTCTTTTGTAATTTGTATTTACACCTCATGCTTAGGAATAGGCCCAACATGCTTCCGAAATAAATTAAAAACCCATAAATTCATACCTTACTTTTGACCACTTTGTTTCCGGGTATTCCAAGTCCTCGGTTTTACGGACTTCTTCCAACCACACTACCGCAGCAGATGGTTCGCATGAAATTGGCTCCTTCAGTAACAAAACAGCACAACCTTATTTCGTTTCCTACCTTAGGGTGTGAAAGGGATTCCAATACAGGGTCTTAATAGAATTTTGGATAACAAGCTGAACAAAAGCCTAACTTTTATTGAAGAAATATAGGAAATATTACATAGATATTATTCCTCCGTTGGAGGAAACAACTATTTAGCCTCTCATGGTGTAGAGGACTTGACTTGTTGGGGAAACCCCCATAAACTGAAAATTTGAAATATTACAGAAAAATGACTCAGAATTCTAATGCTTTGAAGAGTAGGAGAAGTTTTTCTGATGATCCCCTTTTGCTTCCTTGCATCTTTATTTATAGGCGTCCGCGGACTTCAAATTCGGACTCCAAACATGTTTTTATGATGACATCATTGCGTTCGTCATCGCCTTGTGATTTCCAGCTGTCTGTCATAATGGTTTGTCTGACATCATTGCGTTCGTCATCGCCTTGTGATTTCCAGCTGTCTGTCATAATGGTTTGTCGGTCACATGATTTCCAACTGGCTGCTTTGCTGACTGTTGGCTTTTATTATTTTCTGCCGACAGTCTTATCCTCTCAAATTTTTACATCGTTTAACTTTTACTTTTCTTGGTAAAAATTTTTCTGTTTCCCTTATCTTGGTCCGGTTCGGGTTTATTTTTCGTGACCCGAATCTTTGTCCCGAACAGGGGCTTTTCTTGTTTCTCGCAGCAAGGGCACAAATGGTTATGCCATTGCCCAACATGCAACATATTGCACGTCTTCATCCTTGTGGCTTCGGTTGTCGGTAGCTTATTTTCCCAGATTAACATTCTCTTCTTTTCGAATAGGCTTTCAGCAAACTCCGTGCTTTTTCCTATCATGAAATTTAACAGGAAAGATCCATTCACTTTGTTTGAGAAAATCTTGAATGGATACTTGACTTTGTCCATCTCTGTGAGACAGACCCATAGTCCCCAAGCTCTCCTGGTAGAGATACTATCTTCGTTAATGGCTGATACCAAGGGAGCTTCTCCTGAGGCAGCTTTTATTTTGTTGAAAGCTACCATATCTGGCCTCTGCAGCTTCATGAAATGGAATGCTGGATGAGATCCCTTCCCCGCAGTTTCTGGAGCTACTGAAACAAATTTTATCTCCAGAACATCGCCTCTTTCAAGTGGGGGTTGTTTTGCCATGAATCAAAGACTGCCCCACTAATCCACTCCGAAAGTTTTGAGAGTTCCGGAAAACTCGGTGACATAGTATGAACTGAAGCAAGGGCTCCAAAATCATACCATTCTCTGACATGTTCTCGTTTAGACCCTTCTAACATCTAAACTCTGTTATATTTTCCGGACGTTTCGATAATGGTCTTGCCTGGGTTGACTCCTTTGCGGGAAATTAATTTTTCCCACATACGCTGATAATCCTGCCTGGCAGAAGAAGATATTACTTCATTAGTATTAGCCTTAGAGGTGCCTGTCATTGGCCTAAGGCTAATCTCTCCCTCTTTAACCCCTGAGGTGCTGGGTTGACTTCAACCTACAGGAGTTTGCACTTCCTGTGATTCAATTGTTGCCGTTTCACCAGAGTCTGGTGATGGCCTTGTGCAATCGGTACTTGAATCCGACGCTACAGGTGTAGAGCCCTGTACTCTAAAGGCATGTTTTGGGTCATGCTCCCTCAACTCGTGAGTCATCCCCAAAGGTGACGCCTTCCGAATTGGTTCTCGTAGGTCGTTCCATAGCAAAGTGGATGCTAGTAAGGAACTTCTTATTGCGACCTGAACTGTGTCTAGATCGGCTCTTTGGATTTGTCCGGCAACTTGGGCATTGACTGCTAGTTGTCCGAACTTTCTGTCAAGCTCCTCGAGGTCTTCCCAGAGGTGCCTGAGTCTCAGCATAATGGAGTTTGCTTCAGATGCCTCTATCTCTTGTCAGGAAATTTGCAAGAACATTTTAATGAGATTTTATAACGAAAATATTATAACAATAATATTGGCATTCAGCTTGCCATCTGATAATAGGAGCTTTCTCTATTTTTTATTCTAATTTATTAATTAAGAAAGCCTTAACATTAGTATTATCAACTTTTAAAGTAAATTCTTTAGTAAGTAAGAATAAAGGCCATTTTTTGAAAGCCTTCCAAACCGCAAAGAATTCTTTCTCGTTTATATGCCAAACTTTGGCTTGTTGTTCTAAGAACAACCCTCCGGTATATCTACAGGGTTCCTCCCCTGTAGTTGTCTTCTTCATGAGTACTGCCGCCCATCTGTAATCATTGGCCTCTGTGTAGACTACCAATTCATCCCCGTCTTGCGGTATAGCAAGCTTTGGAAGGTTACTACAAACTTGTTTTAGCTCACGAATCCTTTTGGTGTGGATTTCTTCCCATTTCCACTTTGAACTCTCCGTTTCTTTCAAGAGTGGTCGGAAATCCTTTCTGTATCTTGCAAGATCCTTAATGAAGATTCCTGCAAAATTAACAACTCCCAAGAAGCTTTTGCAATTGCTTCTTGTCTTTGAGTACATCTGGGAAATTGCGGATTTTTTCCACAATATGGTCCTGCAACTCAATTCCTGCTTCGTCAATAAGGATTCCTAAAAATTCAATCTTATTGACTTCAATAGTGGCTTTCTTTTCAGAAAGTACTAAACCTTCTTTATAGCATGCATCGAAAAATATTTTAAAATGTTTAATATGCTCTTTCATATTTTTGGATGCAATTAGTATGTCGTCAATATAGACAAACATGAACTCAAAATAATCTTTGAAAAGATTATCCATTTTTCTTTGAAATATCTGGGGTGCATTAGCTAAACCCATTGGAAGCACATTCCAGATATACTGTCCCTGTGGTGTGGAGAATGCAGTAAATTTCTTGATTCATTCTCCATCGTAATCAGATAAAACCCAGATTTGCAATCGAATTTAGAAAACACTTTTGCTCCTTTAATGCAATCAATTAAGTGTTCTCTACTAGGAATGTAATAACCATCAAATTCTAATATCTTATTAATACCTTGATAGTTAATAACCAACCTGGGTTTACCTCTCTTGATCTCGCCATGGTTTCTTACCAAAAATCCAGGGCTACTGTAGGTAGAGATTCCAGGTTCAATGAGTCCAAGACTGATATGCTCTTTGATTATCATCTGCATATCCTTCTTATCCTCCATGTTCATCTGGATAGGCTTGTATCGAACATACTCGTATTTGCACTCATCTTTGAC
>NC_026149.1:9619579-9620036 GCF_000512975.1 Sesamum indicum | reverse complement strand
ACATTCTCAAGAGAAAGCCTGCTTTCTTCGCTGATGTCGAGTGCTTTCATTCCTAGTAGTGCTTCTTTAAGGTTTAGGATTTCCTCCTCGGCTTCCTTATAGAGGCTATAGCTGTCTATGAGTCCCTGTTGCCTGAAAGACAAAAGGACCTTACCAAATTTTCTCTTATCCTGCACTTTTGGATGAGTTAATTTGGCATCAAAATCACCATGTTTGCTGTGAAAATTTATTGGCATTATCCTGTTGAATGCCTTTTCTCTTCGCAACACCTGTATCTCACTACCACAGTTAGTAGTAGATTAACAGATTCCTTTGAATATCTTGCATATATCTTGCAAATGTTTGAATGAAATTGTTACCTAGCAAGATATCGGCACCTGTATCATGAAAGTAAATAGGAGGTGTTTTTACCCTAAACCAGGGTGATCCAAATGCTCCTCCAATCATGATCTTGACT
>NC_026149.1:9575257-9619477 GCF_000512975.1 Sesamum indicum | reverse complement strand
AAAATACTCCGTCTTATATTGATCATACAACATACCAACAGATATGTATATAGAAAAAGGACTTGTCATTCAATCCTTATGGTGACACCATCAAGACTAAATTCCATTCCGTTACCTTTTCTTCCCCATGGTTTATGATCTTCGAGGAAACTTAACCCCAAAGTCATACTCCCATTTTCTCTTCCTGCAACACCTGCAACTAAAATTTCGTGGCCTGCTATTTCTAACATGCCTTCATATCTTCCAACAACAGGTTGCTGTAAATGATATAAGTCATCACAAGGGAAAAATTTTCTGTCTTAGTGATGTCAAATATAACTTGTATTTCTTTCCATTTTTCAGGGCATATAAGTTTTACGTTATCTACCCTAATCTCTTGAGGAGTTAAAGCTTTTAATAATTCTTTCTCCTTTCCTTTATAGCCTGTAATCCTATCTTCCGAAAAGGACATTCGACTACTGAAATCAGTTCTAGAGCTAAGTGTTTTATCTAAAACTGGGTGATCTTTTATGATGATATCAACACCGCCTATTCTAGATATCCTAATAGGACCTGGTGTCATGACCTTGGCGAACTCCTTGAATGACGCGTATTGGAAAGGGCATATGCAATTCTATAAGTTATAGAATACGGTCTATTTCCTTCTCTCATTAGATCTTTTCTTTTAAAATCTTGATGAAGGGTTAAGACTCTACTGAAATCTTGGTCTGCTAGGTTGTATGCAATCCTAGGATGAATGTCAAACATCAGTTTTCCTGCATACAAGTTACCTATCATTGTTCCAAGACAACCATCTCTTAAGTTATTGATTCTTCTATCCATTATTGATAAATGTATTTCTGAATCAATCCCTTCCTTAAAAGTTGTTTTTATTACTACTTCAATAGTTCCTATGTGGATCCATTTCATAGTAATGGCTACTTCTTCTCTAAGCTTACTCAATTCTTCAAGAATTTCTTCTTTAGGAATTAACTGCATTTCCATCACATTACCAGTAAGTTCCATAGGTATGGCAAACTCACCTGAACTTACTTTGTAGAATATGTGATGCTTCCTTTGATTTAGTCCTATCTGGTTCAGGACTTTCCCAATTCCTCCAATCCTAAATCCATCATATGGGCTGAGGTTGGAATCTTGCCGCATGATTCTTTCCATGGTTTTGTTTGACACCGTCATTCTGGAAAAAAGAATCCTGATAGGCTTTCGAAGGTTTGAAGCCTATCTCCTTCATTGTAGTTATTCTGACTCGGTTGAAGATCCATCCGAATCAGTCTCTATTCTGACTCGGTTGAAGATCCATCCGAATCAGTCTCTATTTCCTCCTCATAGACGCTTTCGTCTGAAGGAAGTTCTTCGAATTGGTAGATGGGTACCAAGTCACCATAGTAAACGGCATCTAGGATGTCATCCGTGGCTTCAAATCTTCTTAATTCACCACGTTTCTGCGGACAATCGGGAGATATATGTCCTTTTGCTCCGCAAGTCCAGCAATTGCAATCTTTAAAACTTTCATTGGCTCGGGTATGGGCCCGTCTGAAAGTTCTTCTTGTAGGGGTTCTTCCGGTGGATCTTGCATCTGTTCGTCTAGATCCTTGGGATGAAGCCCTTGTTGGTCCTGTTCTTTGTCCGACTTTGTATGTTCTGGCTTTGGACTTGGACCACCATGATCTCCATCGAGAAAAGGTTCTTCTGGAACTCCTAGTGTAAGAGTCACTATTCCGCTTCTTCCTTTTCTTTGGCTCACTTGATGCTTGATAACACCAATCCTTCAACTTGTCTTTAAGGAAAGACATTCTTCGCGCCACTGAATCCAGCTGTCTTTCAGGTACTTTGTATGATTGGATCAACATTTCCCTCCATAGACTGCATATTTTTGCAAAGAACATTGGAGCTGCTACTTCTGTTGCTACTCCACTTTGGAAGAAATACTTGCGGAACCAATAGATATATTCATCTACTGCGCAAATACTTCTTAATTCGAGGCTGAAAAGAGCTTGTGCATATTCCCTAGCTTTTTCTGCCCTACTTCCTTCGAAATATCCGTCTCCGATGAAGTGTATCTTGATGAGCCTTCCTAGCCGGTCAGCTATCGCGCCTTTCGAATCTCCGGCAAGGATGCTGGCTTTGGTATCTTCTGGGGTATTATCCCATCCGATTTTTATAGATCCCTCCAAGCTAAACTCCACAAGCTTTATGAAATTTTCTTTGTCGAGCTCCAGGGTAGTTGCTGCTATCTTGATTGTTGCAACCCATTCGTCTATCAATTTCTCAGTATTTCAGAAATCGATAATATCCAGGTTTAGTATAGCGCCATATGGATGTAAGGGCTGGAGCATGGTCCTTGCCCAAGGTGTATTCTCCGGCATTCTTTTTGGATTTCTTCCTGGATTTTCCTTTAATCTGGTTCCCACAAATTTTGGTGTGGCATTAGTGTGGAAATCTGCACTCTCCCTCATCGGTTGATCCTGTGGAGGATCATTAGAACATGTACTTCCTTCCGGCGGTGGTAGTGCTGGAGTGATCTCATTTTTTTGGATATTGACTAAATCCACGATCCCGAGTTGGGAAAAGGATTCCGCTAGTTCTTGTAGATCTGAAAGATCTGCTCTTGTTATCTCCATTATTTTATAGATTTGATAGATGCAATAATCAGATCTTCTCTTGACTTTGGCTTTGGAATCTCCATGGCCTTCCCCTTCTGGTGTAGAAGAGGTACTGTTCCGAGGGCATCCCTGATTCTCTCCTGTCTGGATCTAGAGGTCTCAGGGCTCTTTCGTTGGTTTTTCTTCAGATCTGTGATTTCTGCCTTCAGATCTGTGAGACCCTTGTGTAGATCGGGAAGGATCTTAAGGACCTTGTCCACCTTTTGGCTCAAAGATTCTATTTTCATAGGTATATGTATTAACCTATGTCCATAGTCTTGAACCGTCTTTTGTATCTCCCTCAGATCTTGGGGATCTTTGATGTATCTAACTCGAGTTCTTTCCAATCAGTCATAATTTTTTGAACTGAAATTATGTAGGAATTTACCCGTTCCGTTTCTCCTGGCTGGGATTCTACCATGGACTTCAGTGGAATGTAGACGTCTCACTGCATTTCCTGGTAGTACTTGTCGAACTTCAAAATTTCTCAGCTATTCTTGTTTTTCCTCTGGCGTGAGAAGCTTCGGGTCAATCCTCTTGAGACCATTGTCACATTTTTCAAGAATTTCCATGAGAAATTCTCTTCTTTGTATTTCCAGAGTCTGGAAATATTCCCTGTTTTCACAGTAACTCGAACTTTCGTTCGGTTCCATATTATCTCGAAAAGTCTCCTCCATTAGTGGATAATATCAAAATGTAATATAATCATATATTTCTTTAATAAACCTAGGCTCTGATACCGTTCTTGCAAGCTGGGTGTTCTTTTACAATTTCGAGATGAAATGGGACTAACTGTGTTAATTTCATAAAATTAATGGACTAAAACTGTTGGCCCCAAAAAGCAAGGGACCGAAAGTCAGAACTACCTTATCCTTCAGGACTAAATCTGTCATTTTCCCTCTGAAAAGTCAAGGATAAAAATGAATTTTACCATCATTATATGTCTTGAATTTCAAGTTTTGAACATGAGCAATAGTTATTACATACTTGTGCAATGTCAGACTCAAATGAGCGTGCGTAGTTAAGAATTGAAAAAAAAAACATTTTTATTTTTAAAATTATATTTTAATTTAGTTGAAGAAATTAAAAATATTAAAAATAATAAATCATAAAGTTATATATTAATGTTGTTTCTGCAATTTTTTGTATTATATATAATTGAACATAAAATATACACAATTTCTCATAAATTTATATATGTACTGTACATTACTGCATCCTAATAAAAATTATTAGGAATTGATTCTTATAAATTCTTTCAGGAAAGTTTTGGGTTAAAATTCTGTTCCGGATCTCCTACGGGGTAGCGTCAAAATGGGGCGGGCAGTGATATGAATTATAGGATATGGAAAATGTTGTGAAGTTTCTTTAAATATTATGATTACTATAGACCTACGTGAATTTCCATGATAATCTTGAAGTGTTATTGTCATTTAGTTTTTTCATAGTCCTATGTGGTCGTTTGCCCCTGCGACATGCCGAATTAATTTGTATATATTTGTAGTGCAAAACATATTTTGTCATTTTACCTATTTTTGCAAAATCAATTTTGTGAAACAAAAGTCACGTTTATATAGATAAAAGCTATACCTTATGGCTTTTATTCTTGTTGTAATTATTTTTTATTTGAGTACTAATTATAACCATTATATTCTACCAAAATCACTTGACATGAAGTTGGTTTTGGAATTTAACGATAATTTATAGTTGTATAATAAATTATTTGAACTGTAAATCCAAATGCGATGTAATATTATTAATATTTTCATAATGAAATTAGTTCCATTCCAATAACTTTAAGAGATCGCAAATACAATCATTCAACTAACATTGACGTTAACGATCCCTCGGCCATCCCACAAATGGCCGGCCATTGCATCGCGGAAGGCTGCTTGCGTGTCAATATCTTCTTGCGATTGTTGAGGCAAACGACGAAACTCATTGTTTGCTTCATTGTCAGAACTTTCAAACTCTCCCCGTTCTCCAAGTTCAAAGAAATGATCATCGATGGAAAATTTTCGTATAAAGTTATAGATGACACAACATGCGATGACAAGATCCCGCTAACGCTCTAAGCTGTAGTGGGGCATAGGTCCTTTAAGAATAGGGAATATGTTCTTTAACACACCAAATGCCCGTTTAATGACATTACGCAATTGAGAGCGATGCTGGTTAAATAATTCTTTCGGTTCACGAGCTTGACGGTTGTTACCTCTAAACGAGTTGATATAATAACGATCCTGACAGTACGGCACCAAAAATCCAGAAAAATTGGGATAAGCGTAATCCACAAAGTAGTATTTACCTGAAATCACAAGAGACGTAAGCAGAAATGATGACTCTAACATAATGGTTTAAATTTTTTATGAATGTAATTTTAATACCATTTGATGGCCAACGAAAATTCCGATCATTGTTGAGGCAATCCATGAACACATGGGCATCATTTGCGCTACCCTCCCATCCAGCCATGACATACGTAAACATTACGTCAAAATCGCAAACAGCCAAACATTCTGTGAGATTTCACCATGTCATGAACTGTATGCGTTTTGCATGGACATCGGAATACTTCCTGGTATAAGTGTGCCATCAATTGCCAATGCAATCCTAATAAGGAATAAATTTGAAATGTTATGAGAAAGAAAATTAGCATAATGTGGATTAAATGAATGCATTATACATAACCTTAAAATAGGGAAGGAAATGTTGATTGTACTGGATTTTAGGATGAATATGATTGAAATTTGCAGGACAAATTAGTTCCGATTCCAGAAGATTTAGAGCTCGAGAAACACGTTTCATGTGTCTTGAGATGGTCTCCAAAGAGTGCTGGAATCGCTCGGAGCTCGTTCTTTGACGCTCGCTTAAACCAACAATTTGTAAGAAAACGGTCATTGATTCCATAACAGAGACACGTGACCGTTGCGACTTTAATAGATTACCTCTCTCTTGTAGGAACAAGCATAAATTTTGGAATATTTCTCTCTTCATCCGTAACATATTGAAGATTCGATCTGGGTGTCCTAACATAAGCTCGCTCATCCAATCAGAGCCTTGTAGAGAAGAAATATGTTGTGGTTGTTTTGTCCGAAAATATGAAGGGCATAACAATTCATAAAGCAACATGAAGTGTTTTTCTTCATCGTAAGACATATCCGAAGAATCTGTCTCTTCATCTGTATCGCTAGAACGAGTGGCCCATGATAATTCGGTATCATGAGGAGAATTGGTCCCCGAAGGAGGAGACGAGGTAGTGTTACTGCTTGATTCATCCATCCCTCTATTTCTGCTCAAAGGTATTGGTGAAATACCTTTATAATGCAAATATGCATTAACTGAAAGTCATCTACTACTCTACCACTTGGGGGTTTGTGCATCAACCACCATTATTTGACAAGAAAGAGGGTTGGTGACAAAGTGCTATAAATATTTTATAGATAATAGTTATATTATTATAACAATTACATTACTTTGCTTGACGAATTGGATTTTTCATATCTTTAGCCTGACCAAGTTCATGCTTGAGGTTTGACTGTATTTTACCAAGCAATTTAAGTGTAGTTAGTGGTAGTTTGGCTATTAAAATAAGTTCAATAAAATGATAAATTAAAATTATTTTTGTTTATAAAAATAATTTTTACGAAACTGTTCATTTTCGCTAAATTGTAAGAAAATGAGTTTAATAAAATGATAAATTAATATTATTTATGCTTATAAAAATAATTTTAACGAAAATTGTCATTATTAAAATACCATATTTAAAAAATAAAACCTCAAACAAATCATTAGCAACATTATAATCTATTATTTAAATAAATAAAACAAAAGAACTACCATCATACAGTACCAAATCTTAACGTTACAAGTTTATAAAAAAATATGTTTCAAATTCATGCATCCCATAAAGAAGTTTTTTTACTTGCCCAATCTCTCAATCCAAGCACGTTTGTCCACATCACTCATCAGAAGAAACATTTGACGTCTCACCTTCAACACAAACTAATCTTGTGTTGCAAAGAACAAATCCCATGGTAGTTCCTCCATTTTAGAAAGCGCAAGCATGCAATCTTCAATATCGTCGTTGAAATTTTTGCCAGTTTTCGAGTTTTGGCTTAACTGCAAGACGTTATGGCATCAGTGCAAGCATCAATTCAATTTGATCGATCACTTTGCATCCCTTTTTGTTGCACTCCTCTTGTTGCTCTTGGAATTTTTCCAGCCCGGGATGGGAGTGGATTATCAGTATCCATTGTAGGATAGCTTACATCAACACCATCATCGTCATTGTTGTCGACATGAGGCCTGGCAAAGTAACGAGCAATATTGCCAGTGACTACGGAAGCGGAGAACATCTCAGTACATAAATCAAAATGAGGAAGACCCTTCTTTCTCAAGCTAGACTCTCTCGGATTAGCCTGCACAATCATTGATACTTGATTAACGTATGACAAGAAATGATGAATATATGTTTGAAAATAAAATGAGAAATGTAACAATTATCGCAACCCATTCAGCCCAACGATCCTCATTGGCAGTCACATTGCACGTAGTTAGATCCCAACCAAAACCAGTCCGTTTGTATACCAAATCATAAAACTTACGCCAAAGCATCCGAAGCTTGTTAGCCTTACATTTAAGTTGCGCAACGGTGTATTCTATTCTATTACGCTCTTACAACTCAACCCCGATTTCACTCCAAATTTGCTCACTAAATGTAGATGAGATAAGGTATCCTTTCTTGTAATGCTCATACATCACTTCAATGAACAAAGACACCTATGGCAGATCCCACCAAGCATCGTCAATTCGTGACCTTGGCTCCGAAGACGTAGCACATGGCTCTTTCCCCTTTCGACTCATCTACCATGTTAAAGTCACAATGTATGTTACTCAACATTAAAGTATTAATAAAGTAACCAGCAAATAATCGAAAACAAGCAACAACAAATCTAGACTATATATAATTGTAAGAGCTAATTTCTTCACAAGAAATGTAGGTAGCATTTGTTTACAAGATTTTCAAGATGGAAAACATCTGTATCATAGTTTTCCAATCAATGTCCTGATTTCTGTCTATGGTACCACTGAACACATCAAAAGTTAATTTTATGTATGTATGAATGTGTCTATATATACATGTAAACATACATAATACCTGAATTTTCTTTTAATATCACTCTATATTAAAAGGATACAAAATCAATCAATGTATTATAAAAATAATAATCCAAACAAATCTAAGTTATCTGTATATTGGAGATTTTGAGGGAAAATTTTTCGGGGAGGATGACGTAATTAACCGGAATGCTTAATGAAAAAAAGTGTACATATAGTTTGGATAATGTAGATATTTCATCAATGTTCTATAGTTTTTTCTTTAACAAATTGTGATTCATTTATTATAGAGAAGTGGAAAAATACAATATAAAACAGAAGAAAGTTGTCACGTTTCTTTATTAATTTTTTGTGAGTTTTTAGTGTAATCTATAATAATACTAACAAGGTTTGAATATAATAGAATTAATTAGTGATGGCTAGAGAAAGATAACAGTACTACTACTACAACCCTTTTCCCAAACTAGAGAAAGATAACAGCACTACTACTACAACCCATTTCCCAAACTGACTACAGAATAGAGTTCACATTCTACTCTACTTTTTCAGAGAGCAAGTGAACCCCCCCTTTCTTCATCAAACTGACTACAGACCACCACTAACTACGACAACTATTTTCTGTAAAAAGGTTGAAACCAGTAGCATAGAACTCGGGAGATTCTTGCATAGGATACATTCACAAATAGCAAAAAAAAATACAAAATCACCATGCTACATTTAACTAGTATCATTCAAGAAACATGTGATTTACGGCGAAGATGCAAGGAGAAACACGCCGTCGTCTTCTCCCCCTTGCCTACCCGTCCTTCCCTATCCTCCATTTCGTCCACCTAAACACTCACCACCAATTCTGCTTAAGAAAAAAATCTTTTGGGTACAGAGCTCACCTTATTTGGAGTGTCGCGCTTTCTCTTTTGGAAAATTACATCGTTGTTCGAGCCACAGGACTCGACGCCGATGAAAAATGGATCGAACGGTGGGCGTGCAGAAGTGACCGGGGAAGAGGAAGGAGAAGGAGAGCTGGTTTTGGTTGAGTCTTCCATAAAAAGGCATTTTGGGAGAGAAAATAATTTTAATTGATTTGAAACAAGAAAAGACATGGCTGACAAGATAAGACAAATATGACACCTTTGATAATTAAATTGGATGACCGACCCATGTGGACCTATAATTTCAAAAAATTAAAGATTAAAATAAAAATACATTTTCAATGAAAATGGCTTGACCAAACAAAATCCCAACTACCCAAATAGTGAAAAATAAAAATAATTTCAGTGCAAACACAACCAAAAGAGCTGAATATGTTTAGATTAGTTATTTCCAAATATAGGTATATAGGTGTGAGAATTAAGAATATAGGTATATGTCTTTTTGATTTGACTGAAATTAATTATGAAGGTTGACCAAAATCATTGAATATGAGAAATATAAAATAATCAAAATGCCTCTTGCCATTTTCTTTTCGTTTTTCAGCATAATTTTTTTTTATTTTTTTGCTTCATTTAAGGTACAACAGTTTTCTTCACATGATGGGCTAAGATTCACCTCATAATTTCACAAAATATAATTTAACTTCATGTCATTGTCAACCCTCATGCTATGATCTTCCAATTTCATATGATTCGACATTTATAAAATTGGGGAGTGCCGATACGTTTTGTCAGTTTTGCATATCTTCCTCATTAACTTTACACACATGCCACTACTTTGAATATCTCCTAGGTATAAAAGCTTCAATCGGATATAAAAGTTGCAGTATAACTTTGTCACAAGTCATTCTAGGATAAAAGACAAACAATGGTACATACCAAGATCAAAATGCACTTCTACCTTATTTCACATTATAATAAAAAATTTTAAGTTATTTTTTTGGTTTAGTTTTGATTCTGCTATTTTTAATGTAAATTCGATAAATCTTAGTAAGAAGTTTTGTCTATCTATAATTATAATTCAGTAATTTTATTTTTAAATTTGGAGAGTATGTCATGTTTCTTCGAATAACTATCGTTCACAAATTAATTTGATAAATTTCCATTTTCCCCCAATCTTTATTTGCAACTAAATAATTCAGGAGAAAGAAAAGCAAGAATATAAAAATGAACATAAACAGAAAATTCTTGTAAGAATTACGATAGTCAATCCAGTAAAATCACTATATAGAATAATTTTTTTCGTTGTATATTTTTAATTGTACACATAAAAATAAATTATACAATACAAAACTTGTGTTACATCTCAATTCATAATTTCGTATGTGTTGAAAGATAAACATAATTATTTTATGTTGATAATATAAATAATTGAATAATAGTAGTTGTAAAGCAAGCCCTTTCTATTGTACATATGAGCTTTAAGAAGATTCAATAACAAGCGGCATCAAGCTCTAATGGAACACATCATCTGACTCAGCTAGCACCCGGTCAACTCCCGCGGTAAACTTCCCTTAGTCTTGAACTCCTGGAAAAATGTAAGTACAATAAATTGATGTGATCTTTCTTCACATCAAATTTTTGTCAAACATGATGATATATATTTATTTGATGTGAAAATGGTAGTTGGGAGTTATTAGTCATGTAATTGTGGTTGTGCTCCATCAAATCATGAGTTTTGTTGGTAGTGGAAACAATTGTTCCCTCTTCAAGCCAGCTGCAACCGCTTCAAATATGCCAAGAATTCATTATAGTTGGTCATAATGTATTTTATTGTGTTTTTACTAGCAAGTTCCTGTCATTTTGTCTATTTTCCATGCAACCATTGCATTACCATCTCCATGCAAACATCCATATGCTAGCACGACCTTCTTGTTTTTTGTTTATTTACAATCCTTTGCAAACTTCTTCAATTTCACCTATTTAATCATGTGGCTGAATGGCTATTACTTCCAATCACAAGTTTTCTACAACGGAAAATGGACACGGGAAATGGAAGACATGTTTGTTCAATCTCTCATGGACCTAAAGAGACTCGAGATTTTTCGGGCAGCCGCAAACAACATGCACGCTGTACATTCCGCCATTTATGACGTGAACAAGGCTTTCGGGTCTCGAATAACATATAGCTGGGGTTATAGCTTGTTGGACAAACTTCGTGAGCGCTTCTACACATTCCAATGGGTGGAAAATCACCCCGGCATCGTTTGGAATCACGATGAGCATTAGTTGACAGCGGAAGATGGCGTGCGCGACAAAATTTTCAAGGTATGTGTTTAAGTATTTTAAGTGGTTTGTGTTTATTATTCTTATTGCCAAATTTTATTTTTATTTTAAAAATTGATAACCCTAACCTTGCAATGCTAAAAATGAACAGGAGAAAAAGCTAGCCAGGTGCTACATCAATGCGTACGAGCCTAACTGGGATGAGCTCTATGAGCTGTTCGACGATGATGAAAACGACACAATCTGGATCAGTGATGACGAAGAAGATGTTGATGATCCATTTGGTGCGAATCCAGGTTGGGTTGATCCCCCCGTGCAATGAGCCTGTAACTGTTATTTTTTATTCTGTGTGCATGCATGTTTCGGATAGTTCGGACGACTCTACGTCATTTGGTGTGCTTTTCAAAGATCTGTACAATTTTGACGCGGACTCTGCTCTCCCGAATCCTCCCAAACACAACGGCGGAAGCTAGTGAAAATCCTCGCCGCCGGATGAGCCACCGACTGAAGGCTGATGATGCTTGTGGTTATGTTTGCTTCTTTCTTTTTTTTGTATGAATGGTGTTGTTTCTAGCTTTGATGGTATAAGGGTGAAGTTTGATGTAATCGTGATCGGTTTGCTATTAATAGTTATGTTTAATTTTATTTGCTTACGTCTAAAAATGATGTTTGTGTTATTCTTTTTTATTTTCGGAACATGTTCATTTACCATGCAAAAAATATGCACTTATTTAAAATTATGTATGAATCATTATATATATTCATGTAGTTTGAGAAACTTTAAATTATATATAAATAAGTATAAAATGTACATAATTTCTCATAAATTTATATATATACTGTACATAAGTGTATCCTAATAAAATATCCACTTATTTAAAATTTTTTATGAATCATTATATATAGTAATGTAGTTTGAGCAATTTTTTGTATTATATACAAATATACATAAAATATACACAATTTCTCATAAATTTGCATATACACTATACATTAGTGTATCCTAATAAAGATTATAGATTATACTTTCAAAAAAATGATCACTGAAAGTCACCTCATGTTCGATCCACACAAAACTCATTCGAATTCGTTTGGAGCAACAATTGAAATAAATACAAACGATCTTTTAAATGTAATATTAGTTTAAATAAATTTAAATAACAATATGTTGGACTCGATTGAAATTATTTGTTGGCCAAAGAGGATTTTCAACTTCAAGTGAATTACGGAAGTTAATTTTGAAGGTCACCAATTATAAAGTTAATGAAACACGATGTCTTGCGATTGAATTTAACGTGTTTGGTCATGATTGAACTTATCCCTATCTATTGCAAATATACTATTACTATTAATTTGCTCAAGATTTAATAAACACTTGCAATTGTTGTAAATGCTTACTTCTATTGTAAATATAATATTATTATTATTTTCAGAATGAAATTAGTTCCATTCCGATCAGATTTAAGACATCGCAGATACAATCATTCAACTAACATTGATGTTAACGGTCCTCCATCCATCCCATAAATCAGTTGCCATTGCATCGCAGAAGGCTGCTTGCGTGTCAATATCTTCTTCTGATTGTTGAGGCAAACGATGGAACTCATCGTTTGCTTCATTGTCATAACTGTCAAACTCTCTACCTTCCCCACAGTCAAAAAATGGTCATCAATGAAAAATTTTCATATGAAGTTATGGATGACATAACATGCGATGACAAGATCCCGCTGCCGCTCTAACTGTAGTGGGGCATAGGTCCTTTAAGAATAGAGAATCGATTCTTTAACACACAAAATGCCCGCTCAACGACATTAAGCAATTGAGAGTGAAGCTGGTTAAATAATTCTTCCAGACCACAAGCTTGATAGTTGTTAGCTCGAAATGAGCTGATGTGGTAACGATCTTGTTGGTACGGCGCCAAAAATCCAGGAAAACTAGGATATGTGAAATCCACTAAGTAGTATTTACCTGAAATCACAAGAGACGTAAGCATGAATGATCACTCTAGAATAAGGGTTTAAATTTTTTACGAATGTAATTTTAGTACCATATGGTGGCCAAGGAAAATTCCGATCATTGTTGAGGCAATCCATGAACACATAGGTATCATTTGCGCTACCCTCCTATCCAGCCATGACATAAGTAAACATTAGAAAAAAATCGCAAACAACCATAACATTCTATGAGATTTCACCGTGTCGTGAATGGTACGTATTTTGCAAGTGTACTGGAACACTTGTTGGTATAAGTGTGCCATCAATTGTCCCGATACAATCTTAATAAAAAATAAAATCGAAATGTTACGAGAAGGCAAATTGGCGGAATGTGGATTAAATGAATGCATTATACATAAACTTAAAATAGGAAAACAAATTTCGACTGTACTGGATTCTAGGATGAATATAATTGAAATTTGTAGGACAAATTAGTTCCAGTACAAGAAGATTCAGTACCGGAGAAACACGTTCCATGTGCCTTGAGATGGTCTCCAAAGAGTGTTGGAACCGCTCGCAGCTCGTTCTTTGACGCTCGCTTAAACCAACCGTTTGTATGAAAATGACCACTGATTCCATAGCATATACATTCGACCGTTACAACTATAATAGAACACCTCTCTGTTGTAGGAATGAGCATAAATTTTGGAATGTTTCTCTCTTCATCTGTAACATATTGAAGATTCGATCTGGGTGTCCTGACATAAGCTCGCTCACCCAATAGAACCTTGTAGACAAAAAAAATATGTTGTGGTTGTTTTGTCCGAAAATATGAAGGGCATAACACTTCATAAAGTAATATGAAGTGTTTTTCCTCATCAAAAGACATATCTGAAGGATCAGTATCTTCATCTCTATCGCTAGAGCGAGTGGCCCATTATAATTTGGTATCATGAGGAGAATTGATCCTCGAAGGAGGAGACGAGGTAGTGTTGTCGCTTATTCATCCATCCCTCTATTTCTGCTCAAATGTATTGGTGAAATACCTTATTATGCTAATATGCAATAACTGAAAGTCACCTACTACTCTACCACTTGAGGTTTGTGCATGAACTTATTTGACAAGAAAGGGGGTTGGTGATAAAGTACCATAAATATTTTATAAAAACTAGTTATATTATTATTTCCAACACATACTTTGCCTGACGAATTGGATTTTGTATATCTTTAGCCTGACCTACATATTCACTAGTTCATGGGGTTTGACTTTATTTCGCCTAAAAAGTTAGTGCAGTTAATGGTAGTTTATAAAATTGAGTTTAATAAAATGAGAAATTAATATTATTTATGTTTATAAAAATAAATTTAACAAAAACGATCATTTTTGTAGTTTTCGAAAATGAGAAATTAATATTATTTCTGTTTATAGAAATAAATTTAACGAAAATTATCATTTTTGTAGTGTTCAAAAATGAGTTTAATAAAATGAGAAATTAATACTATTTCTGTTTATAAAAGTAAATTTAATGAAAATGATCATTTACTTAAATTGATGGCGGTCCATGAAATATTCAAATACCTAATTTAAAAAATAAAACCTCAAACAAATCATTACCAATATTATAATCTATTATTTAAATAAAAAAAAGAACTAACATCATATTACAGCAAATCGTTACTAGTAAAATATTATAAAAACATGTTTCAAATTCAACACATCAAATAAACAAGTTTTTATTTGTCCAGCCTCTCAACCCAAGCATGCTTGTCCACATCACTGATCAGAAGGAATATTTGACGCCTCACCTTCAACACAAACTGATCTTGCGCTGCAAAGAACAAATCTCACCGTTCTCCCTCCATTTTCGAAAGCGCAAGCATGCAATCTTCAATATCTTCGTTGGAAACTTTTGTCAGCTTCCACATTTTGGCTTCACTGCAGGCCCTTATGGCATCAATGCAATTATCAATTCTATAGAACAATCACTTTGGCCCCATTTTCGTTGCACTCCTCTGTTTGTTCTTGGATTTTTCATAGACCCGGATGAGAGTGGATTACCAGTATCCATTACAGGATAACTTACATCAACTTCATGATTGTCATTGTTTTCAGAAGGAGGCATGGCAGAGGAACGAGCGATATTGCCTGTGGTTACAGAAGCGGAGAACATCTCAGTACATAAATCAAAATGAGGAAGACCTTTCTTTCTCAAGCTAGACTCTCTCGGATTAGCATGCACAATCATTGATACTTCATTAACGTATGCCAAGAAATGATGAATATATGTTTATAAATAAAATAGAAATGTATAATTACCGGTACCCACTCAGCCCAACGATCCTCACTGGCAGTCACAGTGTACGTAGTTGGATCCCAACCAAAGCTAGTCCATTTAACCAAATAATAAACCTACGCCAAAGCATCCGAAGCTTGTTAGCCTTACCTTTCAGTTGCGCAACGGTGTATTGTGCTATATTACGTTCATACAACTTTACACTGATTTCACGCCAAATTTGCTCACTAAATGTAGATGAAATAAGTTGTCCTTTCTTGTAATGCTCATACATCAATTCAATAAACAAAAAGACCTGTGGAAGATCCCACCAAGCATCGCCAATTCTTGACCTTGGCTCCAAAGACGTACCGCATGGCTCCTTCCCCTTTCGACTCATCTACCATTTTTAAAGTCACAATGTATGCTACTCAACATCTAAAGTATTAATAGGATTTTCTTCATAAACTGCAATTACCATCGAATAATGAGTAGAGTAACAACAAATAATGGAAAACAACCAACTGAAAATCTAGACTATATATAATTGTAAGACTAATTTCTTCACTAGAAATGTAGATAGCATTTAATAAGTGTAAGAGTTTGTTCACAAGATTTTAGCATTCACCCAAAAATTATTGTGCATATTGGGAAAAAGTTTGTTGACAAAAATCTGTATCATACAGATTTTATTGTATTCAAAATCTGTGCTCATTAAGAGGATGTTGGTCATTACTTGAAATAAGTGTTTATCACTTATTAGGTTGTGATGAAAATAAGATGGAAACTAGTATTTTTTTTTAGGCAAAATTGCATTTTTGGTTCCGTTAGATAATGCCGTTATCACTTCTAGTCCCACGCTTCTCATGATCGACAGTTATGGTCCCCTGGTTTTCAAATTTTAACACTATTGATCCTATAATCAACCCTCTTTGCAATTTTTTAGTGAAACTACACCTCATGCTTAGAAATAGGCCCAATATGCTTCCGAAATAAATTAAGATTCATAAATTCATACCTTGCTTTTGAACGCTTTGTTTCCGGGTATTCCAAGTTCTTGGTTTTACGGACTTCTTCCAACCACACTACTGCAGCAGATGGTTCACAGGAACTTGGCTCCTTCGGCAACAAACAGCACAACCCTATTTCGTTTCCTACCTTAGGGTGTAAAAGGGATTCTAGTATAGGGACTTAATAGAATTTTCGAAAAACAGGTTGAATGGAAGCCTAACTTTTGTTGAAGAAATATAGAAAATATTACATAGATATTATTCTTCTGTTGGAGGAGACAACTGTTTTAGCCTCTCATGGTGTAGAGGACTGACTTGTTGGGGAAACCCCCATAAACCGAAAAACTAAAATATTACATAAAATTAAGAAGACTCGGAATTCTAATGCTTTGAAGAGTAGGAGAAGTTTTTCTGATGATCCCCTTCTGCTTCCTTGCATCTTTATTTATAGGCGTCCGCGGACTTGAAATTCGGACTCCAAACTTATTTTGTGATGATGTCATTGCATTCGTCATCACCTTGTGATTTTCAGCTGTCTGTCATAATGGTTTGTTGGTCACATGATTTCCAGCTGGCTGCTTTGCTGACCGTTGGCTTTTGTTGTTTTCTGCCGACAGTTTTATCCTCTCGATTTTTTACATCGTTTAACTTTTACTTCTCTTGGTAAAAATTTTTATCTTTCCCTTATCTTGGTCCGATTCGGGTTTATTTTTCGTGACCTGAATCTTTGTCCCGAACAGGGGCTTTTCTTGTTTCTCGCAGCAAGGGCACAAATGGTTATGTCATTGCCCAACATGCAACATGTTGCACGTCTTCATCCTTATGGCTTCGGTTTGTGGCAGCTTATTTTTCCAGATTAACATCCTCTTTTTTTCGAATAAGCTTTCAGCAAACTCCGTGCTTTTTCCTGTCATGGAATTTAACAGGAATGATCCATTCACTTTATTTGAGAAAATTTTGAATGGATACTTGACTTTGTCCATCTCTATGAGACAGACCTATAGTCCCCAAGCTCTCCTGGTAGAGATACTATCTTCACTAATGGCTGATACCAAGGGAGCTTCTCCTGAGACAGCTTTGATTTTATTGAAAGCTACCATATCTAGTCTCTGCAGCTTCATGAAATGGAATGTTGAATGAGACCCCTTTCCTGCAGTTTCTGGAGCTACTGAAATAAATTTTATCTTCAGAACATCGCCTCTCCTCAAGTGGGGGTTGTTTTTCCATGAATCAAAGACAGCCCCACTAATCCACTCCGGAAGTTTTGAAATTTTTGAAAAACTCGGTGACATAGTATGAACTGAAGCAAGAGCTCCAAACTCATACCATTCTCTGATATCTTCTGGTTTAGATCTTTTTAACATCCAGACTCTGTTATATTTTCCAGACATTTCGATTATGGTCTTGCCTGGGTTCACTCCTTTGCGAGAAATTAATTTTTCCCACATACGCTGATAATCCTGCCAAGCAGAAGAAGATATCAACTCGTTAGTATTAGCCTTAGAGGTGTCTGTCATTGGCCTAAGGCTAATCTCTTCCTCTTTTACCCTAGAGGTGTTGGGTTGACTTGAACCTACAGGAGTTTGCACTTTCTGTGATTCAATTTTTGTCGTTTCACCAGAGTCTGGTGACGGCCTTGTGTAATCGGTACTTGAATCCGATGCTACAGGTGTAGAGCCCTGTACTCTAAAGGCATGTTTTGGGTCATGCTCCCTCAACTCGTGAGTCATCCCCGAAGGTGACGCCTTCCGAATTAGTTCTCTAAAGTCGTTCCATAGCGAGGTGTATGCTAATAAGGAACTCCTTATTGCGACCTGGACAGTGTCTAGATCGGCTCTTTGAATTTGTCCGGCAACTTGGGCGTTCACCGCTAGCTGTCTGAACTTTCTGTCAAGCTCCTCGAGGTTTTCCCGAAGGTGCCTGAGTCTCAACATGATGGAGTTTACTTCATATGCCTCCATCTCTCGTCAGGAAATCTGCAAGAACGTTTTCATGAGATTTTATAACGACAATATTATAACAATAATATTGGCATTCAGCTTGCCATCTGATAATACGAGCTTTCTCTATTTTTTATTCTAATTTATTCTTTAAGAAAGCTTTGACATTAGTATTATCAACCTGTAAAGTGAATTCTTTATCAAGTAAAAATAAAGGTCATTTCTTGAAAGCCTTCCAAACCGCAAAGTATTCTTTCTCGTTTATGTGCCAAACTTTGGCTTGTTGTTCTGAAAACAACCCTCCGGTATATCTACAGGGTTCTTCCCCTGCAGTTGTCTTCTTCATGAGCACCGTCGCCCATCTGTAGTCATTGGCGTCTGTATAGACTACCAGAACGGTATAGGAAGCTTTGGAAGGTTACTGCAGACTTGTTTTAGCTCACGAACTCTTTTGGTGTGGATTTCTTCCCATTTCCACTTTGAACTCTCCGTTTCTTTCAGAAGTGGTCGAAAATCCTTTTTGTATCTTGCAAGATCCTTAATGAAGATTCCTGCAAAATTAACAACTCCTAAGAAGCTTTGCAATTGCTTCTTATCTTTGAGTAAATCTGGAAAATTGCGGATTTTCTCCACAATATGATCCTGCAACTCAATCCCTGTTTCATCAATAAGGATTCCTAAAAATTCAATCTTATTGACTGCAATAGTGGCTTTCTTTCAGAAAGTACTAATCATTCTCTATAGCATTCATCGAAAATTATTTCAAGATGTTTAATATGTTCTTTTATATTTTTGGATGCAATTAGTATGTAGTCAATATAGACAAACATGAACTCAAAATAATCTTTGAAAAGATTATCCATTTTTCTTTGAAATATCTGGGGTGCATTAGCTAAACCCATTGGAAGCACATTCCAGATATACTGTCCTTGTGGTGTGGAGAATGCTGTAAATTTCTTTGATTCATTCTCCATCTTAATCTGATAAAACCCAGATTTGCAATTGAATTTAGAAAACACTTTTGCTCCTTTAATGCAATCAATTAAGTGTTCTCTACTAGGAATGTAATAACCATCAAATTCTAATATCTTATTAATACCTTGATAGTTAACAACCAACCTGGGTTTTACCTCTCTTGATCTCGCCATGGTTTCTTACCAAAAATTCAGGGCTACTGTAGGTAGAGATTCCAGGTTCAATGAGTCCAAGACTGATATGCTCTTTGATTATCATCTGCATATCCTTCTTATCCTCCATGTTCATCTGGATAGGTTTGTATCGAACATACTCATATTTGCACTCATCTTTGATCTTTAGAGCAATTTCGATCATGTTCCTATCCCACCAAGCCAGAGGATTTTCACTGAAATTCCTCTAAATAAGCCTTTTGACATTCTCAAGAGAAAGCCTGCTTTCTTCGCTGATGTCTAGCGATTTCATTTCCAGTAGTGCTTCTTTAAGGTTCAGAATTTCCTCCTCGGATTCCTTATAGAAGCTATCACTGTCTATGAGTCCCTGCTGCCTGAAAGACAAAAGGACCTTACCAAATTTTCTCTTATCCTGCATTTTTGGATGAGTTAATCTGGCATCAAAATCACCACGTTTGCTGCAAAATCTTATTGGCATTATCCTATTAAATGTCTTTTCTCTTTGCAACACTTGTATCTTACTACCACAGTTAGTAGTAAACATTAACAGATTCCTCTGATTATCCTGCATATATCTTGCAAATGTTTGAATGAAATTGTTACCTAGCAAGATATCGGCACCTGTATCATGAAAGTATATAGGAGGTGTTTTTACCCTAAACCAGGGTGATCCAAATGCTCCTCCAATCATGATTTTGACTTCTCTTATTCCCTTACTGAGTATCAAGATTTTTTGCGAAAAATCCCTTCCTGCGATAACGGGTAAGGTTTCCCTTGCTTCCTTAGGGAAAACTCCAGGGTTTGCCGTGCAAATTCCTGATCCTGAATCAATATAAGCTGCAAAATATTCTGTCTTATATTGATCATACAAAATACCAACAGATATGTATATGGAAAAGGGGCTCGTCATTCAATCCTTATGGTAATACCATCAAGACTGAATTCCATTCCGTTACCTTTTCTTCCCCATGGTTTTTGATCTTCGAGGAAACTTAACCCCAAAGTCATACTCCCATTTTCTCGTCCTGCAACACCTGTAATTAAAATTTCATGGCCTGCTATTTCTAGCACGCCCTCATATTTTCCAACAACAGGTTGCTGTAAATGATATAAGTCATCACAAGAAAAATAATTCTCTTTCTTAATGATGTCAAATATAACTTGTATTTCTTTTCATCCTTCAGGGCATCTAAGTTTTATGTTATCTACCCTAATCTCTTGAGGAGTTAAAGCTTTTAATAACTCTTTCTCCTTTCCTTTGTAGCCTATAATCCTATCTTCTGAAAAGGACATCCAACTACTAAACTCAGTCCTAGAGCTAAGTGTCCGATCTAAGACTGAGTGATCTTTTATAATAATATCAACACCACCTATTTTAGGTATCCTAAAAGGGTCTGGTGTCATTACCTTAGCGAACTCCTTGAAAATTCTAGGAATCTCAATATGCTCTTTCTTAAGAAACAAATTTGAATGATGGGTATTGGAAAGAGCATATGCAATTTTATAGGTTATAGAATACGGTCTATTTCCTTCTTTCATTAGATCTTTTCTTTTAAAATTTTGATGAAGAATTAAGACTCTACTGAAATCTTGGTCCGCTAGGTTGTATGCAATCCTAGGATGAATGTCAAACATCAATTTTCCTGCATACAAATTTCCTATCATTGTTCCAAGATAACCATCTCTTAAGTTATTGATTCTTCTTTCCATTATCGATAAATGTACTTCTGAATCAATTCCTTCCTTAAAGGTTGCTTTTATTACTACTTCAATAGTCCCTATATGGATCCATTTCATAGTAATAGTTACTTCTTCTCTAAGCTTACTCAATTCTTCAAGAATTTCTTCTTTAGGAATTAACTGCATTTCCATCACATTACCATTAAGTTCCATAGGTATAGCAAACTCACCTGAACTTACTTTGTAGATTATGTGATGCTTTCTTTGGTTTAGTCCTATCTGGTTCAGGACTTTCCCAATTCCTCCAATCCTAAACCCATCGTATGGGCTGAGGTTGGAATCTTGCCGAATGATTCTTTCCATGGTTTTATTTGACACCGTCATTCTGGAAAGAATCCTGATAGGCTTTCAGTAGTTTGAAGCCTATCTTTCTCGTTGTAATTATTCTGACTCGGTTGAAGATCCATCCGAATCAGTCACATTTCCTCTTCATAGACGCTTTCTTCTGAAGGAAGATCTTCGAATTGATAGATAGGTACCAAATCGTCATAGTATACTGCATCTAGGATATCATCTGTGGCTTCAAATTTTCTCATTTCATCACGTTTCTACGGGCAGTCAGGAGATATATGTCCTTTTGCTCCGCAAGTCCAGCAATTACAGTCTTTGAAACTTTAATTGGCTCGGGTATGGGCCCGTCTGAAAGTTCTTCTTGTAGGAGTTCTTCCAGTGGATCTTGCATCTGTTCGTCTAGATCCTTGGGATGAAACCCTTGCTGGTCCTGTTCTCTGTCCATATTTATATGTTTTGGCTTTGGACTTGGACCACCATGATCTCTGCCGGGAAAAGGTTCTTCTGGAACTCCTAGGGTGGGAGTCACTATTCTGCTTCCTCCTTTTCCTTGGCTCACTTGATTCTCCTATAATAGTTGGAAAATCATTGTTATCACAACAGAGAGGGGTTCGTTTGATTTTACCTCTCAGTCTTTTCATATTCTTCTGGATGGATGCTTGATAACACCAATCCTTCAGTTTGTCTTTAAGGAAAGATATTCTTCGCGCCACTGAATCTAGCTGTCCTTCAGGTACTTTGTATGACTGGACGAACATTTCCCTCCATGGACTGCATATTTTTGCGAAGAACATTGGAGCTGCTACTTCCGTTGCTACTCCACTCTGGAAAAAGTACTTGCGGAACCAATAGATTTATTCATCTACTGCGCAAATACTTCTAAGTTCAAGGCTGAAGAGAGCCTGTGCATATTCTCTAGCCTTTTCTGTTCTACTTCCTTCGAAATATCCATCTCCGATGAAGTGTATCTTGATAAGTCTTCCTAACCGGTCTGCTATCGCACCTTTTGAGTCTCCGGCAAGGATGCTGACTTTAGTATCTTCTGGGGTATTATCCCATCCGATCTTTATCGATCCCTCTAAACTCAACTCTACAAGCTTTATGAAGTTTTCTTTGTGGAGCTCTAGGGTAGTTGCTGCTATCTTGATTGTTGCAACCCATTCGTCTATCAATTTCTCGGTATTTCGAAAATCGATAATATCCAGGTTCAATATAGCGCCATATGGATGTAAGGGCTGGAGCATGGTCCTTGCCCAATGTGTATTCTCCGGCACTCTTTTTGGATTTCTTCCTGGATTTTCCTTTAGCCTGGTTCGCACAAACGTTGGAGTGGCATTAGTATGGAAGTCTGTACTTTCTCTCATCGGTTGATCCTGTGGAGGATTATTAGAGCATGTACTTCCCTTCGGCGGTGGTAATGCTGGAGTGATCTCATTTGTTTGGATATTGACTAAATCCATGATCCCAAGTTGGGAAAAGAATTCAGCCAATTCTTGTAGATCTAATAGATCCGCTCTTGTTACTTCCATTATTTTATAGATCTAATAGAAGCGATAATTAGATCTTTTCTTGACTTCGGCTTTGGAATCTTGTGGCCTTCCCCTTTTGGTGTAGAAGAGGTACTATTCCAAGGGCGTCCCTGATTCGCTCCTGTCTGGATCTAGATGTCTCAGGGCTCTCTTATTGATTTCTCTTCAGATCTGTAATTTCTGCCTTCAGATCTGTAAGACCCTTGTGTAGATCGGGAAGGATCTTAAGGACCTCGTCCACCTTTTGGCTCAAGAATTCTATTTCATATGTATATGTATTAACCTATGTCCATAGTCTTCAACTGTCTTTTGTATCTCTCTCAGATCTTGGGAGATCTTTGATGTATCCGGCTCGAGTTCTTTCCAATCAGTCATAATTTTTAGAACTGAAATTATGTAGGAATTTACCCGTTCCATTTCTCCTGGCTGGGATTCAACCATGGACTTCAGTGGAATGTATACGTCTCACTGCATTTCCTGGTAGTACTTGTCGGACTTCAAAATTTCTCAGCCACTCTTGTTTTTCTTCTGGCGTGAGAAGTTTTGGATCAATCCTCTTGGGACCGTTGTCACATTGTCAAGAATTTTCATGAGAAATTCTCTTCTTTGTATTTTCAGAATCTGGAAATATTCTCTGTTTTCAGAATAACTTGAACTTTCATTCGGTTCCATTCTCTCTTGGAAAGTCTCCTCCATTAGTGGATAAATAATATCAAAATATAATATAATTATATATTTCTTCAATAAACCTAGGCTCTGATACCATTTTTCGCAAGCTGGGTGTTTTCATGCCATTAGAGATGAAATGGGACTAAATGTGTCAATTTTATAAAATTAATGGACTAAGACTGTTGACCCCAAAAAAGCAAGGGACCGAAAGTGAGAATCACCCTATCCAACGGGACTAAATCTGTCATTTCCCCTTTTTTTTATAATCATAACTTTTAGAATGAAATATCTTCCTATTGCAACTCATTAACAACAACTGCAAAGTTCTCATTTTTTTTTTAAATGTCTCCCTGTTGAATACACAAACAAAGTTCTCATTTTTTGTTCTTTTTTTTTACAAATACTACCAACTCTCAATGAAGCTCGATTTACAACTATCTCTAAAAGTTATTAAATTAATTAGATATATCTCTTCTACTTAGAAAATATCCACAATTATGCAAATCAATTCTTCTCTCTCTCTCATCATTTTTCATCTCCTAGTAATTTATAGAGAAAATGAGACCATAGATATACATAGGGCCCTCAAATACATGCACATTATAGCTTATTTTGGTTAAATGATAGGAAAAATTACCATGCTACACTTAACTATTATCAGTCAAAAAACATGTGATTAACTGCGAAAATGCAAGGGAGAAACACGGCGTCGTTTTCTCTCCTTTGCCTACCCATCCTTCCCTATCCTCCATTTCATCCACAAAAAAACTCACCACCAAATGCTTAAAAAAAAATCTATCACGTACAAAGCTCCCTTTATTTGGAGTGCCGAGCTTTCTCTTCCTACAAAGAATGTCGTTATTCGAGCCACAAGACTCGACGCTAGTGAAAAATGGATCGAACGCCGGGAGTGTAGACAAGTCCGAGGAAGAGGAATGAGGAGGAGAGCTGGTTTTGGTTTAGTCTTCCATAGAAAGGCATTTTGGGAGAGAAACCAATTTTAATTGATTTGAAGGCTATGACAAGAAAAGACATGGCTGACAAGATAAGACATGTATGACAACTTTGCTAATTAAATTGGATGACCAACCCATGTGGACCTATAATTTCAAAAAATTCAAGATCAAAATAGGAATGCCATCTCAATAAAAATGGCTTCACCAAGCAAAATCCCAACTACTCAAATAGTGAAAAGTGAAAAGTGAAAATAGTGTGAGCGAAAACACAACCAAAGGAGCATGATCCCCATTAGCATTTACTATGGGCCTCTGATATTCTATCCCACAGGTTGGAATTATACCGTTTCATGATCTTATTCGAGATTTATGTTTGTAAGAAGGAACAAAAGATGGGTTTTTTATTATAGAGCTTCAATTTCATCAGTAAATCTCAAATCTGACCTGAAATTTGTTCCACCATCAGCCACAAGCAAATCAGTTGAAGAAGTTCGCACAGTTTTCTGGCATTTCTCACATTTGCTCACCAGCTATCGCACATTTTGTTTCATGGAACTCCAGAAGTATCCCACTCGTAATGCTTTGTTAGCGAGAATCCGGCTTCCTGCATGCTCCCTACAACAATCGTTGTGTATTTCTTTAAGAATATGCAATTCTTCTGGTTGGGATAAACACCGGAGTAGAAGGTGTGTAAAAGATATCTTGTAAAGGACCCCTCCATCTAGTAGGAAGCGGGTAGCTCAAGCCTTGAGTCTTGCAGTCTACCATCTATTGTCTGAGAGGTGCCTCTCTTCATGCCATCGTATAACAGGGGTCCTCCAATCTCCCAAGGAGGATATAACTTGAATATGAATAGGAGCTCTAAACTTGGGGAGGTATTGTATGGTAATATGCCTCGTCCTACAACCTTCTAGACCGCTAGCTAATTTTGAGAGGCAGTTAGCTTTGACATTTTCTTCCATTGGAATTTGAACAATTTGAAAACTTTCAAACCTCGTCTTTAATTCTGCTATCTGTTGTAGATATTGGATCATATTTTATTCTTTGGCTTTGTATGAGCGCTCCACTTGTTTGACTATTAGCTGTGAATCTGAATAAATTATTAAGTGTGGCTCCCACTTCATGCGCCATTCTGAGCCCCGTTACGAGTGTTTCATATTCGACCTCATTTTCGGAGGCCCTAAACCCAAACTTAATAGCAAATTCTATATCTTCTTCTTGGGGTGAAGTATTGACTATGCCCGCACCATGCCTTAAATCGTGGATGATCCATTTACATGCAATAACCATTTTTCGGCTTGAGGGATGCCTTCTTAAGATGTCCCTATTGTTTTGGAGATGAAGTCAGCTAAAGTTTGGGCCTTGATGGTAGTTTGAGATAGATAACAGATATCGTGCTCACTCAATTCTACTGCCCATGTTTACCAATTGTCCTAATGTATCTGGCTTACCCAGCGTTTGTTTCAGAGGTAAGTTAGTTTTTACTCCAATAGGATGCGAAAGAAAATATGGACGTAGCCTTCTAGCAATGATGACCAGTGCGAGGGCTATTTTTTCTATGGGGTGTGTCGCCCTTCCGCTCCATTGAGCACTTTACTGACATAATAGGTCGGCATTTGTTTCCCATTATATTCAAAAATGAAGGCGGAGCTGAGCGCTTGAGCGGTGGTAGATAGATACACATAGAGGATATCCCTTGGAGATGGCTTCACCAGTAGAGGGAGTCCTGTTAAATATCGCTTGAGCTCTTCAAAAGCTTGTTGACACGAATTATTCCAGTTAAAATTTTTCGCCTTCCGAAGGACTTTGAAAAAGGGTAGGCTCTTTTCTGCCGATTTGGAGATAAAACAGCTAAGTGCTGCTACCCTCCCAGTTAGCCATTATACTTCATTAATCTTTGAGGGTGCCTTCATATCCAAGGTGGCCTTGATCCTAAGGGGGTTGGCCTTGATTCCTTTTTGTGTGACCATGAATCCTAGAAAGCGTCCTCCTTTCACTCCAAAGGTGCACTTTCCAGAATTAAGCATTAGTCGGTAGTTTCTCAAAATGGAGAATGTCTCTTCCAAGTCCGCAACATGGTCCTTGATCTCCCTACTTTTTACTAGCATATCATCTACATACACCTCGATGTTTCTTCCAATCTGTGGACGAAATATTTCATCTACCAAATATTGATATGTGGCTCCAGCATTCTTTAGGCCAAATGGCATGGCCAGATAACATAATGTTCCAACATATATGATGAAACTGACTCTTTTACGATCTTTTAGAGCCAGCATTATTTGATGATATTCTTGAGATGCATCTATCATGCTTAACAATCCACATCCAGATGTGGAGACCACCAGTTGATCGATTCGAGGTAGAGGATAAAAATCCTTAGGGCTCGCTTTGTTGAGATCTCTGAAGTCAATGCACATTCTCCATTTTCCTCCTGACTTGGGTACTAACACAACGTTAGATAACCACTAGGATAATTGTATTTCTTCGATGTGACCTACCGCCAATAATTTATCTACTTCAGCTTGGATAATTTTATCCTTTTTCGGCCTAAAGTGTCTCTTTTTTTATTTCACCAGCCTGATGTTGGGATCTATATTGAGATGGTGAGTTATGACATTAGGGTTGATCCCTTCTAAGTCTTGGGGGGTCCATGCAAAGATATCTACATTGCGATGTAAGCATTGAATCATTTCTTTACGTGTCCCATCCTCCATTTGATAACCAATGTGTGTAAATTTTTCTAGATCTCGAGGTACAAATTCAACATTCATTAGTTCTTCAATCGGCTGAACTTTGGCGGACAACCCTTTGTTTTCTTTATATTCTGCTGGTCCCTTCTCTCGCTTGCTTAGGGGCACCTCTTTAGGCACTTCGTCCCTATTTCTTTTTTGTCCTTTGCGCACAGCCTCCACGTAACACTTGCGAGATTGGCGGGGGTCTTCTTGTACTTCTCCTACACCTCCAAGCGTAGGGAACTTGATTTTCATGTGATAAGTGGAGGTCACGGCTTGGAAAGCATTGAAAGTGGGCCTCCCCAAAATGACGTTGTATGTCTACCACTAAGAATTTCAACAGGCAAGCCTTTTGAGTGGCGCTAGTAACTAGGGTCAAGGTGAGTGAAACCATGCCCTAGGATGGACTATCTTCCCCTGAATCCGTACAGCGAGGTGTTCATTTTTTTCGGGAGGGTATCCCCTAACTGCATTTGATCGTAGACTTTCCTGAATAATATGTCTACAGAACTTCCCGAATCTATGAATATATGTCCTACTTCGTAGTTGGCTAGCAGCGCTGTGATGACCGGAGCATCATTGTGAGAGCTCTTAGGACCTGATCTTTCTGCCGTTCTAAACTGGATGAGAGGGGCGTCCTCCATCGCCCCAACATCCCATATCTCCTATATAGTTATGTTGTGTGCTCCTCTAACCTGGGCCTTTCTAGCATGATGGAAATCGCTTCCACTTAGACCACCTACAATCATTCAAATAACTCCTTTACGAAGGATCATTAGTTTCAGTCTTTCTCCCAAAGGTATTTTTGTGTTCTTCGTTTGGTAAAGACCCAGGACCGGAAATGTTTACTTCCTTCTCTTTGTCTGTTTCTTGTTTACGGTATGGTCTTGTTCCCGGGCTTTTTCCCAACAGACATACTCCTACAATATCCATTTTAGAGCCTCTCAATCTCATTCTTCAAATGTCGACACTCTTTAGTGGTGTGGTCGTAATCATTATGAAAACGACAGAATTTGTCACACTTATGAGGTTGGGGCTGCTCTCTCCATGACCGGGGGCGAGCTAACAAGCATTTTCTTTCGACTGCCATGAGGCTTGAGTGATTGGTACCATCAAGGGGGTGTAGATTGCATTAACCCTATGAAAGGGTGTCTTCTTGTCCCGAAAATCGGTCTGAGGCTTCTTGAAGGGGGCCTCCTCTCGAGCTTCTTTCCTCTTCTCCCCATGACTCTCCTTCTTGTCAACTTGGGCGTCCTCCATGTTGATGTACTTGGCCGCAAAGGCTAGGAGGGCGTCAAACTTGGACAGAGGTTTTCTAGCGAGGGACTTGAAGAAGTCCCCATCCAAGATTCCTTGTGAGAAAGCACTAGCTTTCACCTCTTAAGTAGTGGAGGGTACCTCCAAGGCTTAAGTGTTGAATCTTTACAGATACTCCTTCAATGGTTCATTGTCCTTTTGGCGTATGGCAAAAAGGCTAAACTCCGTCTTCTGAAGTTTCTAACGGCTAAATTGCATTTACTGCCCCGTATATTGGGGGGGGTAGCATTTCATGGACTGTAGTTAAGGGTGTAGCAAATAGCATCCCAAAATTAAAATTTTTTTGGCTATTTAAGGACTCCGGCAATCGAATTTTTCAAATGCGCCGGAAAATGCTTACCTGGACACAAATTAGGGTTCCAATTTGGGGCTTTTGCTGATGTGGCGGGGGAGAAATAAATTATTGCCAACTAAGCTGCTGACATGGCTGTGATGTAGATATAATTGCCAAGTTAGCGGTTGACGTGGAAAAGAACATAAAATAAAAGGAAAAACAAATTAAACAAAAAGGCAAAAGAAATACAATTTCCAAGGTGAAGTCGACAAGCTATTGGCAGCAGACCATATTGAAGAAATACAATTTCCTGAATGATTATCTAACATGGTGTTGGTGCCCAAGCCAGGAGAAAAATGGCGAATGTGCAGACTTGAGGGACCTCAATAAGGCATGCCCAAAGAATTTTTATCCTCTCTCTCGAATTGATCAACTAGTAGACTCCACATCTGGATGTGGACTTTTAAGCATGACGGATGATCACAAGGATACCACCAAATAATGCTGACACCAGAAGATTGCAAAAGAGTCAGCTTCATCATGTCTGCTGGAACGTTTTGTTACGTGGCTATGCCATTTGATCTAGAAAATGCGAGATCCACCTACCAATGTTGGGTGGATAAAATATTTCACCCCCAAATTGGAAGAAATGTAGAGGTGTATGTAGATGATATGCTTTTGAACAGCAAGGAAACTAAGGATCATGTGGCGGACTTGGAGGGGACATTTACCGTTTTGAAAAATTACTAATTAAAGCTCAACCCTGGAAAATGCACCTTTAGAGTGAAAGGAGAACGCTTTCTAGGATTCATGATCACCCAAAGAGGAATCGAGGCTATCCCCCTCAAGATCAAGGTCATCATGGACATGAAGGCGCCCTCCAACATTAATGAAGTACAAAAGCTAACTGGGAGGATAGCAGTACTCAACCATTTTATCTCCAAATAGGAAGAAAAAAGCCTATACTTCTTCAAAGTTCTTCAGAAGGCGAAATACTTCGATTGGGACAACTCTTGTCAATAAGCTTTTGAATGACTCAATCAATACATAGTGGGGCTCCCTCTACTGACGAAATCATCATCAGGGGATACCCTCCATGTGTATCTATCAGCCACCCATCAAGCGATCAGCTCCGTCTTTATTCCTAAGGACAATGTTAAAAAAATGTCAATCTATTACATCAGCAGAGTGCTCAATGAAGTAGAAGGGCGATACACTCTTATAGAGAAGATGTCCCTCGCTTTAGTCATCACTGCTAGACTTTCACATCCCATTAGAGTAAAAACTAACCTACCTCTGAAGAAACACTGGATAAGCCAGATACCTCAGGACGATTCGAGAAGTGGGCGGTACAATTGAGCAAATACGATATCTTTTATCTACCTCAAACTACCATCAAAGCCCAGGCCTAAGCCAATTTCATCTTTAGGATAGCAGGAGTATCTGTAGAGGGCACCCCTCAAGCCAAAAAATGGCTATTGCATGTAGATGGGTCATCCACAACTTAAGGTATGGTGTAGGTACAGTCCTCACCTCACCCAAAGGAGAAGACCTGAAGTTCGCTGTTAAGTTTAGATTTAAGGCCTCCAACATCAAGGCTGCATACGAAACACCCGTGACTGGACTCAGAATAGCCCATGAAGTGGGAGCTAAACATTTAATAGCTTATTCAAATTCCTAGTTGATAGTTAAACAAGTAGAAGGCTCATACGAAGCCAAGGAAGAAAACATGATCCAATATCTGCAACAGATAGCAGAGCTAAAGATAGGATTTGAAAGTTTCCAAATTCCAAGAGAAGAGAATGTCGAAGCCGACTGCCTCTTCAAATTAGCCAGCGCTCTACAAGATTGTAGAACGAGGCATATCACCATACAATACCTCTTCAAACCAAGAACTCCAATTCATATTCAAGCCATATCCTACTCGGAAGATTGGAGGACCCCTATTATCCGATGGCTTGAAGAGAGACGCCTTCCAGATAATAGATGGGAGGCTGCAAGACTCAAAGCTTGAGCTGCCCGCTTCCTACTACAAGGAGGAGTCCTTTACAAGAAATCCTTTACACATCCTCTACTCCGATGCTTATCCTAGTTAGAAGGAGTACATATTCTTAAAGAAATACATAGTGGCTGCTGTGGAGCACATGTGAGAACTTGGATTCTCGCTAACAAAGCATTGCGGGGTAGGATACTTCTGGTCTTTCATGAAATAAGACGTAAGGCAACTGGTGATCAAATGTAAGAAATGACAAAAACATTCCTCCTTCATACATCAACCTGCGGAGCCCTTTACAACCATGCTATCGCTCTGTCCTTTTTGCACAATGGGGGATAGATATAATAGGTTATTTTCCCCTAGCTTCTGGCCAAAGAAAATCTTTCTAGTGGTCATTGACTTTTGACCAAGTGGGTGGAAGCTGAGCCACTTGCCCGCATCGCAGAAACGGAGGCGATAAAGTTTATATGTAAGAACATCATATGTCGCTTTGGGCTCCCACAAGAAAAAATATCATAAAATGATCCATAGTTCCAAGGCCATAAAATACAAGACTGGTACAAAGGATTGCGTATCAAACAGAGATTCACATCAATGGCACACCCCCAAGCCAATGGGAAGGTGGAGGTCACCAACCAAACCCTCGTTCAGGGAATCAAGACACAGTTAGAACAAGTTGGTGGAAATTAGACAGAAGAAATAACTGGTATCCTATGGGCATATCGTACAACTCCCTGAGGATCTACAGTAGAAAGTCCCTTCACCATGGTTTACGAGACCAAAACAATCATTCCAGTTGAGTTGGGTTTACCCTCCCATAGAATTCTACACTTCTCTGAAGAAAAAAATACGGAGTTGTTGAAAAAATATTTGGATCTTATTGAAGAATTGAGAGAAAAAGCTTTCATTTGGATTTAAAGGTACAAGAACACCATGATCAATGCCCACAACAGGAGGGTAAAGACACGAAACTTCCAAGTGGGGGACATTGTATTGCAAAGGGTAGACACATTGAAACCAGTGAAAAAAATTAAACCCCATTTAGGAAGGACCCTTTAAAGTGACAGCAGTAATAGGACGGGGAGCATATGAACTTGAAAACCTTGAAGGATGCCCACTATCACGTCCCTGGAACATTCATAACCTCAAAAAATATTATGCATGAAGAAAGGCGTCCCCATCACGTTCGGAACACCTTCCAATAAGTCCTCCTGAAGGACTCCCTCTAAAAATGCCCAATTTAAGGACATCCACCAATAAATTCTCTTGAATAACTCTTAAAAATATTCTCCCGCAGGGCATCTTCCAATAAGTTCTCCTGAAGGACTCCTTCTAAAATGTCCTCCCACAGAGCATTCTCCAACAAGTCCTCCTATAGGACTCCCCCAAAAATGTTCTCCCAAAGGATATCCCCCAACAAACCCTCTTGAAGGACCCCTCTGAAAAGTTTACACCTACAAACATCAAAGGTTATCATTTCCCCTATTAGGGGGCATCCCCCTCGAAAAGGTATAATGTATTATATTTCTTAAGATGAGGCACAAAAACGACATAGGAATAATCCCTGCCAAAACTCATGCAGGCCTCCATCATCGAAGGAGCTTTCGGGACCTCAGACTCCTTTCATTCATTACTTCTCACACAATTATATTTCATGATATAATGTTTAAGTATCCAGATGTAAGGAAAACTGAAGAGAACCCTCTACGAAAAAAGCTTAAGAAAGCATCCCTCAAGAAAGCTGAAGGGAACCCCCTGCAAAGAAAGCTTGAGTAGGTATCGCTCAAGAAATCTGAAGGGAACCCCTCACAAGGAGGCCAAAGGAGGCCCGTCCCATGATAAATCTCACTAATAACTCATCATCTCAACAAAACTTGAAGACTGCACCGTATCAAGAAAATACTACCATTCTAATGACAAACATCAAGCATAGAAGGAAGAATTAAAGGCATCGCATTTCAGGTTTATGGCCAGGGGCAAATAAAAAATAGCATTCAAGCAAAACAGAAAAAGTAAATTGTCTCATGCCCATTTCAAATGGGGGTAAAAATAATGCAAAGCAAGAAAATTAAAGGTGTTCCATCCAGCATTCGTAAACATCAGTCACATTACATCATCAGTTTTCTCCCCACAAGTAGGTCTTCCTTTTCCTTCTCAAGGAGCGTATCAACAATAGGCACAGGGGTGGTAGGAGGCTCAACATCAGTAGCCAAGGGAGTTCCTTCTTCCTTTGATTCTGGGGTGCCTTCACCCTGGAGATCCCCCGCTATGGAATCAATTGCTACTTTGTTGGGGAACTCCTCACTTATGCCTCAATCTCCTCCAATAAGTTGTCTAAATCTCCTTATGTAAGAATGTTACAAGAATCAGCATAAAATCAGGAAGGAATACAAATAGAAGGCAAAGAAGGAAGCCAACCTGAATCTGGGGGGAGGCTTCCATCCCTAGGGATGGAGGGCTCTGTAAAGGGATCAGATGCATTGTACAAAACTATGGCAAGGTCAATGAAAGAAGGCTCCTCTCCTGCAGGAGGTACCCTTGAGCCTGAAATTGCTCCTTACAGGCTGTGAAGCCATACTCGAAGTAGGGTCCTGCTATCTTGACCACCTCCTACTGATATCCCTCGGACTTCTTGAACTCCTTCAAGCGGCTCTCCCAGTAGGCCTCTAAATAACTATTGCCCTCCTCAGAATTGGGAAAATTTATTATCGCCTTCTCCACCTCTTTCTTCAGGGTACTCTTAATGGCTGGCTGCTTCCTTCTGTAACCTCCTCACCTCCTTCTCCAATTGCTGGCAACGACTCGTAACCTCCTTCTTCGCCTCCCTCAATTTGGCGTTTTCACTCCCTAGGCGTTCCACCTTGTCCTCCAACTTCCGCCTCTAGGCATCGTTTGGAGGAATAGGAGGAAGCCCTTGAGGCCTAGAAGAAAGTTCCTCGTACACAGAGGCCACCTACAGAGAACAAGGACAATCAATGAAATTGGCACATAGAGGGAAGAAGTATATTAAAAGAAAGGTACCTTGAACATGTAGTAAGGCCCCATCCCTTCAAGCTCTTCCCAGGAGATAAAAACTCCTTTCCTCAAGTCTGCCACCAAGGAGTTCTTCCCCCTCTCTTGATCGACCGATTGGCAACTGTGAAAAGGTAGACAGAGGAGGCGCGAGAAGACCTGGGGGGGTATCCAACTTTTTCTTGGAAAAGGGAGCAGGAGGAGGCATAGAGGAGGTACGAGAAGGAAGAGCCCCCATAGAACCTGTGCGATGATTCTTCGAAGAACTCCTAACTACGGGACCAGGAGAGAAGGAGGAGGAGGGGCATTTACTTTCGACTCACTGGAGGCAGGGGCCCCCTTAGAAGATCTTGAAGTCGGGGTCCCTCCAGCACGACTCCCCAACACGTGATCCCTTATGAGTTTACTGAACATGATATTCTCTGCACATAAACAAAGAAAATCAATACTTCAAGAAAGCACAAAGAAGGGGATGCAACAACAGACAAAAAAAAAAAAAAAAACCCAAAAAATCCCCAAAAGGCTCTATTTTATGGGCCAGTTTAAAGTGCCCCCAACAACCTCTCATCAATTAAAAATGACAATCATAGGGGGTTGCATTCAACTTAGCGAGCAAGGAGGACAAGACTGTTGTCCTTGGTCCGACATGCACAAGAGGAGGGGTCCCATAGATCTATTGTCTAGGGAAAGGCCAAACATGAGGAGGGAGGATGCAAAAGTAGCTATTCTTCCAATGCTTGGGAGGATTAAGAGGCGACAAAAAGGATACCCCTTCTTGGGGAACAAAATAGAAAAATTCTGTTTCAGCCTTCTTAAGGCGATAACACTTAGCAAAGATGTGCGCAGTTACAGCATGACCATGAAAGCGAAAGAGTACAAAAACATCTAGCTAAACCTTTGAAGGAATTTGGAGCCAACTGGTTCAGGGGAACTTGAAAAAGCTCCGCAACTATGGAATAAAAAAGGGGATAGGAAAACGCAAACTAGATCGTAATTGTGTAGAAAAAAAACATAAACAATTAGGAGAAGGATGAAAGGGCAACTTATCGGGGAGGAGTATATACAACAAAGGAGGGAGGAACATGACATTCTTGCAGGAACTGGTCTATGGAAGAGGTTTTCAGAGTGGAGGCCCCACAGTCTATCGACGATCGGGGAACTTTCTCCTCCTCTTCCTAGAGAACCCTCCTGTCTTCCTCCCTTGGAGGAGACCTAGATGTCTTGGCCTCTTCAGAGGAAAACCGAGGCATCCCTGCCTCCTCTGCAGGGGACCTCACCTCCCTGATCATACTTTACCCCAATTTTCGCCTTCTTTCTCGGACATGTAGTTCATCATAGAGTTCCTGTGAAGAGGGACTCATTCTCTATAAATATAGGCAGCCCCCCTCAACAGACGGGTCCTTCAAGAATCTGGAAATTACTTCGCTAATCTTCTGCAACTCTCAACTCGTGCTTTCGCTACATCTTGCTTACGAAATTTATAATTTTATCTCAATTTCTCATTATGATTTATTTTTATATTTATTTATTCCTAAGTTCAGAACTAACTCGAGCATCGGAGTGCTACGCTTTGTTTTGCATGTCCTATTTCTTAAGGTATTTTGCTTAATCAGCCCAAGTCCGTCGATGAAACCCAAGATCGTTGGATTCGTGCTAAAATCGCACGCATCACACCTAATGCATAAAAAATTTTCAAAAAACCTTTAAAAGCTAAGTAAAATTGTTCATAATTCACAAAGATATTTTAAAAATTTACTAAAAGAGATGAATGAAAACTTAAAGGGAGACTAACCGATTGATTAGTTGTTGGAAGGTCAGTACTGATAATTGATAAAGGGTATTTGTAATCAAATAAAAGGGAACTCGTCATAATTTAGATTTAAACAAGAATTACCGTCCAGTGTATTCCTTGACACCAGCGCATCAGTGGTCTAGTGGTAGAATAGTACCCTGCCACGGTACAGACCCGGGTTCGATTCCCGGCTGGTGCATTCATAGCGCTCCATTTGGTGATTCTGTTTTTCACTTTCACCTCTCCTTTTCCTCTTTTTCTTTATTTCCACTGACTTATTTTCTTTAATTCATATTTTTGTCATAATATTTTAGATTAATTATACTTAGACCCTATCTGAAAATAAAAAATATACTTGTTCAAAAGAAATTTCAAAATTTCACGTATACCCTTTTCAAAAATTTATTATTTACACTTAACCCCATTCATTAGGATTTAAAAGAAAAATAGTAATATAAAAAATTACATAATTTTTTAATTCTACTCGTCATTTAATATTTCCCTATAATAATGTTTTACTTATAAGAGAATAGTTATAGTGATGCTAAATATATATATATATATATATATATTATACATTTATTCCTTTATACGTATAAAATATACATGAAAATAGTAAATAAAAGATAAAATTAAAAATTTATTTTATTTTTATCTATTAAAATTAACATCTTTAATCCAAACCCTAACAGAAGGATATTGTGGTATAAAGGAAGAATTTGGGGGTGCGAGTGTGATGTAGGTCGCGCGAAATCATGATCGGATCGCAAAGTCGGGTCGCAATATTCAGGTCGCTGAATCCTTCTTCCGAACTACTTGAAGTGGATCCTGAGAACAAATCAAACGTGAGACTAGTCGAGTAGCCCTCGGTGATGGCCCTCCGATGCTTAAGTTAGAAAAGTGAAGTCGGAAATATGAAAATAAAATCGAATGAGATCAGAAAATGGCGGTAAATAGATAGATAAGACGTAATTTGAATAATCATAAATAATGCTATTTATAGCTATATGGTACCATCTAGGAGTGTGCCACGTATCCCCCTTGAGATGCTGCCACGTCATCATGATCCTGAGGCCCTCATTTATTCCTTGGTCAAAATAGTCACTATGGGGGTATAAATGCCTCAAATTGTTAGTGGTATTTAGGTAATTTAATAAATTCCTTCGTCAGAGTGCAACTTCAAATTTTTTTAGAAAAAGTATAATCTCGTATTTTTTAAAGAGAATCTAAATATAAATTAGCCCTATTTTTTCGTAATAAACGTTCCATGTTTCTTTAGGTTCTATTTTTCATACAGGTAGATACGTAGATGATAGACACATACCACATTTTCTCTAATTGAGGTGTGTGTGTTATTTATCCATACATCTAATTTAGAAAACAACAAGTGTGGCATGAATTTATCCAGGAATTTTTCATTTACCTAATTACAAGTGTCAATGGATTTACATGAGAATATATTGTTGTCTCATGAATACCTAATTATAAATAATCTTTATCTTGTGAAAAATTATCAATATTTTTTTTATTTTAATGACCGTCCAATAAATAATCCAATCCGTTAGCTCCCATTACATTTTCATATTTTTTTATGGTAAATAACCAAAATGTCATTGTAAAAAATGAATTATAATTTTATTTATTTTTTAAAATTTTATAAATTAAGTGGATAATTATTTTTCACAAATTTTCATCCACATTATTCAATGTTTATTCGTAATTTGTTTTAAATAAATACACTGAGGTCAGAGTTGAAACTTCCCAACTTTCATCCTAGAATGAATAATTTCATCAAATATTATGAGGTATTAATATTTTTTCAAATAATAAAAAAATATTTGTAATTATATCAAATATCAAGAGAATTCATTGTAATATACCCTATCTTTTTTAGTGTTGTAGAAAAATAAAGGCACTATCATGGATGCGTAATTACCTTTGCTAGTCTTTTTTTGTTGATTCTCCTCTCCCTAATATCTTCTTTTTATCAATAATTTCTCCTAAATTTAATATGTATAAAATTTATTTTCTTTTTGAGAGAATATAACTTAGGGGAATAGCAATATATTCACTGTGATATTGAAAATAAACACATTATCCCCCTATGAAACAAATATAATAATTTACCTCTTTGTACTTTTTAAAATAAAGCAATTTACCTCCTTATACAGAGATGTAAATTGCTTCATTTTAAAAATTATAAGGGGTAAATTGTTGTATTTTAAAAAATATAAGGAGGTAAATCACTATTTATTTTTTCATAAGGGGGTAATTAATTTGCTTATTTCCAATATCACAATGGGGTTGTTTACATTTTTTCCATATAACTTATTATTTCCCAAATTTTATGTTCCAATTGTGCAGAAATTTGATGTGATTGTGCAGAAATTTCATATTGAAATTGTGCAGAAATTTTATGTTCCAATTGTATGTGTGCAGGAATTGAAAATGCAATTACAGTTCCATTCCCATCCCTTAATCAACAACAAACTTAAAAAGTATAGATTGATAAATGATTCATAGATACATTCACCAAAAGCATTTGGCACCAAATCCTATTTAAATACACTTAAATTACATGCGCCCTACTAAAATAAACTTAAATTTACACACATCCTACACAAAGTAGAACCTAAAGTAGAAAATAAGAACGACAATTACTGAAATTAATTTCCATTTTCTACATTTTGTTTTCAGCTTTGCAAAATCCTCCTCAATCTTCTTCATTTCTTCAATCTTAGCTTCGTATCCAGAACATTTTGCTAGCAATTCAGGGATTATAATCTTTGCCCGAGCATACATTGGTGGATCTTCCCAATAAAAAAATCCACATCCTTTGGTCTACATAAGAAATGAGGAAAAATTTACAGAAAAATGGGCAAAACATTTCAGAAAAATGAGAACATTTAACTGAGAAAAATGTGCAAAAAATTTGCAGAAAAATGAGAACATTTAACTGAGAAAAATGGGCAAAAAATTGCAGAAAAATGAGAACTTTAATTGAGAAAAATGGGCAAAATTTTGCAAAAAAATGAGAACTTTAATTGAGAAAAATGGGCAAAATTTTGCAAAAAAATGAGAACCTTTAATTGAGAAAAATGGGCAAAAAATTGCAGAAAAATGAGAAACATTTAATTGACAAAAATGGGCCAAAAATTGCAGAAAATCGAGGAAAACCAGTACCAAAATGCAGAAAAATTGAGAAAAGACAATGAAAATTTCAAGGAGAAAAATGAGAGAACTACCTTGTAATCTTTACAAGAACGGAACCTTTTACTTGGATTCTCACTAGTTCATGAAGTCCTCACCATAGCTCTCTTTCCACAGTAGCACAAAATCGATGTTGAGATGGTAGACATGTTTTGAAGACGGGATGAGGATGGAAGCAAAATGGGGAATAAATGTTATTTTTCCCTTTTTATTAGTTGGTAATTGACTTTGAGAGGGAAAAACTACATTTTTCCTTCCAAAAATTACCACCTCAAGTGTCTTGTAACACTATAGTGCCACATGGGATTAAAAATTTCCCAAATTAATCCAATTTTCGTTCGCCGCCGTGCTTAATTGATCCATTTATATAAATTATTGATCAAAATATGATAACAACAAAAACTAGTGTACTAAAACTAATCTCGAACAAAGTTAATGGACCAAAAAAATTTTCCCATATAACTTATTGTTTCGTATATACTTTATTGAATAAATAAAACTTGTGCAAAAATTTTATTTCAAATAAATTTAAAAAATTATGCACATACATATAAGTATGCCATAAATTACTAATTGATATACACCAACGAACTAAGATTCAATCAATTGTATAGAGTGATAAGTTTGTGAACAAAACGGGAAAAGGATAAATAGTGATTTTGTTATGTATTACTAATAAGTTTTACATTCATCTTTTTTTCGCACATGAAATGCACGTGACACTTTTTAATATATTAGTAAGTTCTATATTTACATTTCAATACATTTTTAAAAAAATTCACAATTTTCACAAGTCAGAAGTCAAAACTGTAATAAGTTTCTGGAAAGAGTAATTCCACCTACTTTACAAACATAAATTCCACCATAAATATGAATATGAATATGAATATGATGAACGCTCCTATTTGTATACTTCAAATACTTTCAAGTCCGAGCTTATGGTTTGTGTATGCTGTCCATCTCCTTGTTGGTGGAAGCATCTTGGGTGAAGCGATATCCTGTGATATTTCATTCCAAAGTTCTATCTTAGAAATTGATGGTACATAAATTCATTATCAGGAAAAATAGAAAATAAAAAAGACAGAGCGTGCTCGTTTTAAAACATATGAAACAATGATACCAGTAATTTTATCAGAAGTACTAATGCAGGAGAACTATTCTATCTCTGGCGAGTTCATGGCTTGTTCACACGAAAGAAGTTTGCACATACGAACTAATTAGTATAAAACTAAAAGATAAACTTTCGAAAATTTTAAATATCTTAAATGCAGTTCCTCAAACAAAAAGGGATAGGCGCAAAGGTATCATATGCTAACACACCAGCAAGAAAATCAAATTTGAATTGGACTTATTATAATTCTCCAAGTCCTTGCCGTTTCACTCTTGCTTTTGAGCCCTTCCCTTCCCTTTGATGGGTTGTACAGAATAATTTAACATCTCAAAGCTATATCGTCTTAAATTTAGCTAGGATAGATGATATGTATCGCAAAATAAAACATACTTGTAAAGCACAAAAACAGCAAGGATAGAGCACATATATTTAAAATCAGTATAGAAAAGTTCATGTAGAAAAGATCAAACTTGAGATGCCATCAGCTTGTGTGCAGCTATATAATTATGAAATGCCACAGGCTAGAGAAATTACAAACTACATGACATGATGCAGATCATAGATGTAAAAAATTTGGTAGATATTTAAATTATGTAATGCAACTGCGCAATATATAATATTCCTTAAACTTGGTCATTAATTTAAGCATCCTTCAGAAAAGAAAGTAAAACCATAGTCATTTCTATGATAATGGCTAAAAATTATAGAATACCTCAACTTTGAGCAGGAGCTTTAGCCTCAGTAGTTGCACTCTCCAGCACCCGAGAGCTATCATTTTGAGTCTGTAATGCATGATAAGCCCCTTGAAACAGATCGAGAAGTTGCACATAATTTTTTAAAAAACAGTATAATAAGTCCACTCAGAAATCTAGAAAATATTAACTTCCTAATCATGACCCGTCATGATAAAATTTTCAGCAGAGAAAACACATGTATAAATCCAAATTATGACCCTAATCTGGAATGAATCCTCAAGAAACCAAGGGAAAGCATCATGAAACCTGCTGCAGGAGTACTGCTTGTGTCATGGGTGGTAGAACGGGCTCGTTTTGCAATGTATTTCTCATCCAATGGTACTGGGGGCTGAAACGAGAATTGCGAGATGTTGACGCCTTCGCATAGATGCGGATGCTCATTAATGTACCTGAAATAGCAAGCACCAGATATCCCAGCCCGCAATTATTATAAAAAAAACAAGCACTAGACTCCAAGATATCAATACTCTTATTAGTTATTTTTTTCTGCATTTCAAGTGCAAAGGAGAAAAAAGCTAAGTCGTTCCTCAGAATTCTGCACATTTACCTGCTAAGTTCGACCATAGAACGTAATCTTTTGTTAGATGGGGCGACATAATACCTGTTAAGACACATGGCAAATATCACTCAAGATCTTTACTCCCATTTTCTCGAAAAAGGAAAAGTAAAAAGTTATAGGCTACATAGACATCAGCGAATTTTGTGCCACCTTCAGCTCTGATTCGTAAAATTCGTTGCCAGCCAGGAGGAGTTTGGGGAATTCTCGGCTTGTCCATAGCCCAAAGGAAACTGTCATCCTGCTTAACATCTGATTCATCATTGCAAGAGACATTAGGTCGCCACGCACGTGCTGTATCGCATAGGAAAGATCGTTCTACGATCCTTTCCCGTATCTCCTCATACTTTTCCTTTGTTGGGATGAGCCTCCATTTTGAACATTTGGCGCACTTGACAGTATATAACTTTACAGATTCCCAGACCCTTTTTGCTCCTATAGCTTGTTCTTGTTCCATTGCTCTGAAGAACTGAGATTATCAACTGGAAGCCATTGCTTAATGCCACTAATATTTTTGCACTTGTCTAACTATATGCCCAGAACAATCAATTCCAAGCAAGCATTGCACGAAAAACTAAAACAGAAAGTTAATTTAATGTAGAATCCCACAAGAAAGAATCTCACACCAAAAAAATCGAGACAAAGTAAAAATTTTAAGTTGATTTTTAACAAACACCAATTTCCATCAAGAAGTCATTGCGGAATAACAAACTAACTGAACAACAAGAAACATTTGCAGCACTATATACCATTAGAATGTATGTTCAAGAAAATAGGTGATCAATATAAATTTTTTATGTATGCTTATGTAGCTTTGTTTCTTGTTCCAATACAACATGTCTGTAGAAAAGAAAAAAAAGGAAAAGAAACTTTGTCAAGCCATATTCCATGAACATAATGCAATACAGAAAGAAGAAATTAAATATCATAAATTATAGGACAGGAGGAGGCTATGATAGTAAAATCACAAATTTTACTATAAATCATGTAGAAGATAGTTAGGCCCATAACTTTAAATCAAAGGCAAACATACTTTGACATGATAGTAACAACATTATGAAATTTTTGCTATACTATTGACAACAACATCGTATTAGTAACACAAATAAACAAGAAAGCGTAATGTAAGCCAATTAATACCCAAGTTTCCTAAGCGACAGTTAAGTATCATGTTTGTGTTACCACTACTCTGTATTTGACACGTGTTGGTTATGTGGTGAATAAGTCTAATACAATGAATATTACTTTCTCGAATCTATATTTATTTAATGATATGTTCAGGCATGACAAGTCTAGTTGCTCTTTTTATCTGTAATGACACATGTATTATGGGGTTGGACTAGCCTTCTACATGAGATATGTTGGACGCAATAAGTAAAGCATAGCAAGGCATTAAACTCCGTGACACCAGGAAGCTATTATTGTCAGTAAGCTTTCTTATTTTCATAACTAAATAAAAAACATTTACTTGTGCATTTAACAATATTCTTTTCTAAATATTCAGAAGGTCGTACAGATTGCTGCCACCTTATTCAAGTATAACAAAGTTTCCACAACTATACTTTTATGTAAACATTATCCGTGCTTTAAAAAGGCAGAACCGGGTTCATATTAATAAACGGACTCTACACACATATATAAACATGTACATGATCTATTATATGCGGATGCTAACAACCAACAAATTTATAGCACCATGATGTGATGCTCATATCAACAATACAGAAAATAGAAAATTTTCCTATTAAATTCCACACGAAAACTTTTTAACAGATTAAACTGAATATTGTGGTTCCAACTTAGGTACATAAATAAAACGAAGTAATTCAAAAGGATACCTATTTATTTCAACTCTGGACACTTTTCAGAAATAGGATCAAGAATCTACTTTAAACCACATCAACATAATCATAAATACAAAATGCTGTACCGCAAGGCATAAAACCGAAGTCAAGACACATGAAACAGTATAAACTGAATGCCTGGAGAACTAGAAGATGACACTTCATAATTAGTGAACAACACTGAATACAACGCACTTATCTGTTCAAGAAATTAAACCATCTATTAAGATACATAAAGAAAATGCAAAGCAGCTGCTTGGTACTGCTGGTGCTAACTGAACCTTAAACGAAACACTAATCATGTAACAAATTGACATATACATAGATCCTTGACTAGACACAGCAACAAGAGGCAATGTTGTATGTTAGGTGATATATATAACCATGCATTTGCTTCAGCGCTTAATCTGTGTCGATGTCCCCCTGTCTGTAGACAGTTAATATAAAGCAATTAAATCATACTTTAAACAACCTAAAATCACATTTTTATGCTCATCAAATAAAGAACACATGAAAACCAATAGCCTTCACATCGAACCGGACTCTGATACCACTTGAAGGGAACGAGTGGATTGGCCTAGGAACACGCTAGCGGAAGCGAGTGAGAAAATAATAAACTAGCGTAAAAATTAAACACAAATAGGTCGAACCAAGGGGTGTATCCTTGGTGTTCCCGGGCATTCGATGTAGTATGAAAAAGAAAATAAAATATTCATATGAGGCTATGGCCATAAAACGAAAGAGATGCATAAATAAAATTGAGATTACCTCTTTCATTTCATTTTAATCGGCAAATATATTTACTTCAAAAATCCCAACATAGGAATGTACTGTTGGGTACTTTTCATACTAATTATGATCAATATACCTATCGTGAAATGTTAGAATTCATTTATGCAGATGCCTAGTTACTCCTCCCCCCCCCCCCCCCCCCCCCCGTTTTCCTCCCACCCTCCCCCCCATCTCCTGCTGTAGATAACTAAATTGACCAAAACATGCCCTATTCTAGAGATAAAATTAAGCCTGATCTAAACCTATCAGGATAGTTTCACACTCAAATGCCTGTTAATACAATCTTCATCATAATTTCACAAAATCGCTCGCCGCGAAAAGCAAATCGCAACATTTCAAAATTAAAATGTATATCACATGCAACGTAAAACCTTGCCTATATGTGCATGAGATAAAAATTGCCTCCTTTCACAGAGAGAGC
>NC_026149.1:9563159-9575194 GCF_000512975.1 Sesamum indicum | reverse complement strand
TTTAAATTCAAAAGTAAATAACTCATTTCTGAACTATCTCAACCCACAGCAACTTTCTTATGTTGAAGACAATACAAAATCAATATCCCTTTTTTCCCCCTAATCTTTTTTTTATCTATTTTTTTCTTTATTATATACTGATCTGTTTATTTATTCATTGTTTTTTTATTATTTAATGACATGCAACTCAAACCGATTATTTGAATCCACTGGAAAAACACAAAACTCCTGTGAGCCGCATAATCCTAGACATGCATGTTTCATTATTTAATCACTATAATGTTTATATCAGTGTGGGTTTTGTCCGAGCGAGATGCATCTTACAAATAATCAAACAGATCAAGAAAATTCGTCCAGAAAACTTGAACATGAAACCTCAATTCACCAAAAAATCGCACAGTCACCTCAGGAAACACAGATACAATGTATAAAACATATCAAAATCAATCAGCGACATAAACACCTGGAAACAGAACAAGTTGAGAGATTAAACCTCAATCTATAATCACCAAGAATCGTTGATCTGCACGTCTGGGCCCCCTAAATAGGCGAAGACTTCTGTCGCTGGTGCTAGACTGTGTGTGAGTGTGTGTGTGTCTAAGTGTGTTAGGGGGGTGGCGGAGGTTGTGTGTGTGAGTTGACGAAGCCGATGACGAGAACTTTGAACTGTTACAAGTGATGATGAGAATGTAAAGTGTGATATTTACGTTACCATAAATTTAATTTTGTATTTTATTTATTATTATTATTATTATTATTATATACAATTCATCATATTATTCAAGCTTAAAAATTAATTTAATACATAAATAATTCAAATTAATAAATACATTACAATAAAACAACAAACTATTAAAGAAAGACATATATCCGCATTGGTGGAAACATTTTGATTAAGAGATAATTACACCGCTCTCTCACCTAAGGTTTTGTATAATTATTGGTATAAACTCCTGTGGCTTACGAAATTACATATAGAACCCCTGATATTTATTTTGTCTAACAAATAGATTACTTCGTTGATCAAAATTCTCCGACGAATTTGTTGATAATAACAAATAAAGAAAAAAACAATGAAAATCCTTATTTACCCCCTTTAATTTATTACTCGCCTATTGTAGCTCAGATAATTTTTTTCTGATAAAAATACCCTTATAAGGATGAAAATTTATCCCATCATATATATTAGTACATGAAGATGTCTAAGAATACATTGCTTAGAAAAAGATTTACTTGACATTTAATAGGTTAATAATAAGTAAATTTAAGGTAAATATAGATTTGGATTCAACTTTTTTTTGTGAATATCAATAAATTCGATAAATTTTAACTATGGTGAGGATGGGGTCCATTTGTTAAACAGAAACAAATACTAGGGGTATTAGATGTAATTTTTCAAACTATAAGAAACTTATATATAATTACACTAAATTTTAGAGAAGGATATAAGGCATGAACTTAGTTTTGTTAATTGAGTAAGACCTCGTTGGTTTGAATTTTGTTCACTTAGTGTCTGTTTATTTGAAAAGCTTTTTTTTGCTTTTTCATTTTTATTTGATAATAGTAATAGTTGGAGATATAATATTTGATGCCATGAAAATATGATGAATAACAAGAAAAATTAACTGGTAGTATGATCCGAATAAAATTATATGAGTTTTTGAATAGAATATTATTATTAATTTGCATATATGAAAAAGAGAACATATAACATATGCTGAAAGACATCCATGATTTTACTTGTCACTAGGATTTAACAATATCGAGAGGTAGGGGTGGCAACAAGGTGGGTTGGATGGATTCGAGACCTATTTTCCTCTGATTTTTTTATGCCCCGTCTTGCCCAAATACAAAGACATCGGGTAGATCTAATTCGGTGGACTCGATTATTTTATATTTTATTTTTTATTTTTATTTGTTCTATAAAAGTATAAAAAAAAATATTCAACATATCAATTACAAATAAAATTATTTATTAAATATCAAAGTCCAAAAAATAAATTTTCAAGTACAAATGAAATTATTCTTAACAAAACAATCCAAACAATTATTATTATTATCTGAAATTGTTCTTAACAAAACAATTCAATTAATAGGTATACTCATTTTTTTAACTATTATTATTATTATTATTATAAGGCAAATAGAATACAGTTGGCTGCTTACATAGATGTTTTTTGTGTATTCTTTATACACACAATTTATTATAGTAAAACCTCTATAAATTAATATTTTATAAATTAATAAACTCTCTAAAATAGTAAGATCTTTTGGTCTCGACTTGGCCCTTTGTAAAAAATCATCAAATTCGATAAGATAGTAAGATAATAATTTTTCAGAAAATTCCTTTATAAATTTTAGGTCCTATTAAAACTCTAAATTAATAATTCATAAATATTACAATTATAAATATTATGGTAATTTGTTAAAATATGAAGTTTGTAATGCTTTACGCATTTGATCATTCATGGATTATTTTGCGATGCCTTTTAGATGAGAAGACATGGTTAGGTGTCATGAATTATTTTATTTTCATATTGAGATTTATATAGTGTATGTTTCATTCATCATGCATGAATATATTTAATTGGCTATAATAGTTATTTAAGTGCAATGAATTAATGTAAACATGTATATTTAAGTAATTACAATGAATTGATACATGCGTCTATGAATATAATAGTTAACTGTATATAATGAATTGATATTATACATGAATATATTTAATTAGTTACAAAAAATTAATTGATGCATGAATATAATCAATGAAACATATATGAATCATTTATTTTCAATACATATGTACTAAATTTGCTGAATTTAAAAAGTCTATCTTTTAATTTAATAAAATATTAATTTATCGATAAATTAATATCTTTCTAAATTAATAAAATTTCATGGTCCCAAGGTTATTAATTTATAGAGGTTTTACTGTATGTTATTTGATACATTAAGATATTAAAAATGGATCGATTATGAAATTATTTCATAGATTATAAGTAGTTCTCCCCAATTGGGAGTTTTCTTTTTCTCTATCTTTAAGAGCTTTTTGGTTGTCTGTTTCTTCCATTTCTTTCTTCCGGCATATGCTATTGGCTCCGATGAGGTCTGAATTGTTCCTTTCAAGTGATTACAGCGATACTGAAGTCTATCTTGGGGATGTGGCAAGTCTGGTTACTGGTGTTGGTGCGTTAAGGTATTGAGATCGTAGTACGTTTTGGTGTGTTAGTTTCGTGGGCCTGTTCTTATTTTATTATTGTTGCCTATTGTGTTTTGGTTCCCATCGCTCTTTTTTTTTTTTTTTTTTTTTTTTTTTTGTTTTCCTGGTTCTTGCTCTTGTGTCTATGTTCTCCTTTGTTTGTTTTTGAGTGGTAGGATCTTACATTTTTCTTATTGTTCTGCTTGGTTTTGGACGCTGCTTTTCGTTTATCTCAGTCGTGTTTGTGTCCCCCCTGTGATTGCCTCGATTTACTCTCGGGTATGGAGGCTTTCTGACAAAGGTTAGGTAGGAAATTGACACTCTCAAAGAGGGAGGGGTCTGGGGTCATGGTTCATGATAGATTTTGGGAGGGTCCAGAATCTCACCCTCTTGTTCTTGGTTGGAATATTGCTATCGTCTAAGCAATCGAGGTTCAAGGCCTTGGTTTCCTCAGTGCAGATCATGGTGAACCCAGTTAAAGGGATGGAGATGCGGAGTCTCAGTGATGCATGTTTCTTGATAGGTTTCAATCATGTTATCGATCAGAACAGAGCTCTAGAGGGATGTCCGTGGAGTTTCACAGAATACTTTGATTTTCAGCAGGTGGGACCGAATGAGAATCCGATGAACGTGGACCTCAACTAGTGCGATTTCTTTGTGCACGTGCATGATCTTCCTTTGAGTAAGATAACGTTTGATATTGATGAAATTCAAAATTAAAAGAAAGCAGAGCAGGAGGAATGAAGTTGCAGTTTTACCTATTCAAGACGAAAGAGTTACAGTAGCTGCTGCTAGCACTGTTTCTTCTATTCTGCAAAAGTTGTGTTTTAATTGTAACGCTTTTTACTATTCATTTGTTTTAAATATTTTAGCAACTAAGTAGTTGTTAAGTTAGTTGGGCCCAACAGTGTATATAATATACAACTTCTTCCTGAAGGAGTGCAATGTATTTTGTGAATTTTCCAAGTAATACAGATAATTTTCGATTACTCAATTCCCATTTGAATATTCATTCTTCTGTCAATTTTCAATTCATGTCTGCATTTCTGTTTTTCAACATTAGAGCAGGCAAAGCTCTGAAACGGCTCAAAAACCACCAAATTGCTGCGCAATTGTTATCAGTTCTTGGAATCAAGAAAACTGTAAACCCAAGAGAACGATTGAAAAAACACCATGGAAGAGAAAACCTCCACTGAATTCATCAACTTGAAATCACAAGGAAACGATCAACCTGGAATGAACTTTGTGTCAGCACCATTAAACGGCAACAATTATCTATCATGGGCAAGATCTATCAAGATAGCCCTGGGAGCAAAACATAAATTGGGCTTCATTGATGGATCAAATAAAAAACCTACAAAAAGCAAGGAGGCCATAGAAGCATGGAAAAGGAACGATTACATGGTAGTTTCATGGATCTTGAGTTCCATCGCAAAAGAAATTGCAGAAGCGTTCCTATATGCGGACTCAACTAGGGACTTGTGGGTTGAACTTGAAACGCGATTTGGTGACAGCAATGGCCCTCTGCTCTACCAGATACAAAGGGAAATTGCCTCAATATCACAAAAGGATATGACTGTAGCAGTATATTTCACAAAGCTTAAAAGGCTTTGGGATGAATTGGGATCATTGGACCCTCTGCCTGAGTGTTCCTGTGGGGTAAGCAAGAAACTATCGAATAGGGCGACTTCCTATCAATTAATTCAATTCCTCATGGGCCTTAGTGATGCCTATGACCATGTGAGGAATCAGATCTTACTCATAGACCCTTTACCAACTATTGCGAAGGCCTACTCTATGGTGTACAGAGTTGAGAAGCAAAGGGAAGTCAAGTCTGGCATCTCTGAATTAGACAATGAAGGGGTCATGGTTGTGCAGACTTTTGAGCCAAGAAAGCAAAGTAACATAAGGGGAAACCTCAAGAAATAGCCACCAGTGGACAAAAGACAATTGCAGTGTGATTACTGCAAGAAGAAAGGGCACCTAAAGGAGGGATGCTTTGAACTAATAGGTTTCCAGATTGGTATAAAGCAATTCTTGGGCAAAGGAAAGCTGTTGGTAGATCATTGAATTCGAGGGCTATGAATGCTAGGACAGAGCAAGAAATGAACGACCTCCAGACCACCTTTAAAACTGCAAATGACAAAAGCCTTTCAGAAATAATCAAGAAGGAAGTACTCAAAGTTATGCAATATCAAAGTAGCAGCCAGATAAGTTCAAATTTTTCAGACTTCCAAAGCTATGCAGGTTCAATTCCAATTACTAATGATGTTTGGATTATTGATAGTGGGGCTTCTGCCCATATGTGTGAATCTATAAAAGCCTTTACAAACATTCACATTCTTGACAATGAAATCTCTGTGAAATTACCTAATGGATTCAGCCAACATGTCAAGATCTCAGGGGAAGTTCAAATTTCTGAAAATATTACACTAAAACATGTCTTATATGTGCCCACATTTAAACACAACCTGCTTCCTGTTAGCAAGTTATGTAAAGATGAACATTATAGCATACACTTCACAAATCAAACTTGCATTGTGCAGGACTTATGGACTAGAAGAATGGTAGCTGTAGGTAGACAACAAAGGGGCCTCTATGTGTTAGAGAAGAACATACCAGCTCACATATCCACTAACTTTAGAATGACTGCACCTTTAAATACAAAAAATATAAATGTTGATATATGCAATGTAAAGAGGTGTAAGCCTAAATGTGATGAAAGGCTATGGCACAATAGGTTAGGCCATACTAGCCTAAGTGTTTTGAGAGACATGCAACTATGTACTGACAATGTTAATGACAAAATTGTTTGTGAAGCATGTCCGTTAGCAAAATAGCACAGAATGTCATTCCCTGTTAGTGAAATAAAAACTAAGTCTATTTTTGAATTGATCCATGTAGATGTATGGGGTCCTTACAGAAATTACTCCATTAATAACTATGAATACATGCTCACAATTGTAAACTATTACAGTAGAAGCACTTGGACTTATTTAATGGTGCATAAATCACAAACTCAATCAAAACTGGAACAATTTTATAACATGGTCTTAACACAATTTGAGGTTAAAATAAAACAGATAAGAACTGATAATGACACTGAATTTGTTAATAAAGAGTGTCAAGATTTTCTTCACAAAAGAGGGATAATACATCAAAGGACCTGTGTGCATACACCTCAACAAAATGGTGTTGTTGAAAGGAAACACCAACACCTTTTACAAATTGCCATATTACTTATGTTTCATGCTGGTCTTCTTTCAAAATTCTGGACAGAGGCTTTGTTAATGGCCACTTACCTTGTAAACAGGCTACCTGCTCAAGGCCTGAATTGGAAATCCCCCTATGAACTGTTATATGACAGAAAACCTATATATGATCACATCAAAGTCTTTGGTTGCCTTGGTTATGTCACTAATGTACTGCCTTTTAAAAGGAAATTTGAACCAAGAGCACTAAATACATATTTCTGGGATATGTTCAAGGTATAAAAGGGTATAAGGTGATGGATTTAAACACAGGTAACATACATGTTAGTAGAGATATAGTTTTCCATGAAGACTCATTCCCTTTTAAAACCACTGTAGAAGAAAACAAAGACATAGTATGCCCATTACTTACCACCATTGAACCTGATGAAGTTGAATTAATAGTTAGTCTGACATAGCACCTACACCTCCTAGTCAAGAACATGATAGTGAAATATCAGCACCTAGAAGGTGAAATAGGTTTGTCAATAAACCGGCATGGATGAAGGGCTATGTGTGTTGCAATCTAATGACCCTACTAGCTATAAAATTACACTTGCACATAGTTGCTTCGTGGAGAATGTTTCTAACCTGCAGGAACCAAAGAATTATATGGAAGTTCAAGACAATCCAAAATGGGAGAAGGACATGGAAGAAGAAATCAATGCATAATAAGACATGGAAGCTGACAGATTTGCCTCAAAATAAGAAAGCCATTGGATGCAAATGGTTGTACAAGTTAAAGCTCAATCCTAATGGCACTATTGATAGATACAAAGTCAGATTGGTGGCAAAAGGATACAACCAAGTAGAGGGAGAAGACTACAATGACTGCTTTGCACTTGTTGCAAAGGCAGCCACTGTGAGGCTTTTCCTTGCTGTGGCTGTGGGAAGGGGGTGGCCTTTGCATCACCTTGATGTAAACAATGACTTCCTACATGGCACTCTTGATGAAGACATATACATGGAACCTCCACAAAATTACATAGTACCATCAGGAAAGGTTTGCAAATTGGAAAAATCTTTGTATGGCTTGAAGTAGCCTCCAGAAAATGGAATGAGGAGTTCACCAACAAAATGAAGAATTTTGGCTTTGAACAATGTGATCATGATCATTGCCTGTTCATAAAAGGTTCATGTATATATTTAACTGCTCTACTCATGTATGTAGATGGCATACTCATCACTTTAGCCTTTGAAAACCAAATCATGAATGATAAGGATTATTTGAATGAACTGTTTACTGTGAAGCACTTAGGAACTGCTAAGTATTTCCTAGGGCTTGAACTTGCTCGTTCAGCAGAAGGGTTAGTGGTTACACAACATAAATATGCCCAGGATATCATCAAAGACATAGGCTTAAGCAAAGGAAAACATACCACTACTCCACTGCCTGCAGGATTAAAGTTGTCTACAGAAACAGGGGTTGAAGTTATTGAGCCTTCCAGATATAGAAGACTGATTGGGAGGCTATTATACCTGAGCTTCACGAGGCCAGATTTATGCTATGCAGTGCAGCAACAGAGCCAACACCTTCAGCACCCTTGTGAAAAACACTAGGATGCTGCAACACATATTGTTAGATATTTGAAAGGGACTGTCTCCACAGGTTTGTTTTTCCCCTCTACACTGATTTCTCACTTTGTGTCTTTTGTGATGCAGATTGGGCTGCATTTCATTTAACAAGGAAATCATTTAGTGGATTTTGTATTTTCATTGGAAATACTCCTATATGGCAAGATCTTCAACTGAAGTTGAGTACCGTAGTATGGCGACTACTACATGTGAAATAACATGGTTGATTTATCTTTTGAGAAGCTTGGATATTTAAGTGAAACTCCCTGTGCCATTTTTCTGCGCCAATAAGGCCGCATAACACATAATGGCCAACCCAGTGTTCCATGAAAGAACAAAACACCTCGAGATAGATTGCCATATGGTGAGAAATAAGTTTAAGGAAGGAATTATAATGTCAACTTATGTGGTTTCAAAGCAGCAGATAGCAGATGTATTCACCAAACCATTACCCAGCAATGCATTCCTTCATCTCAAGTCCAAGCTGTCCTTAGTAAACCTTAATCCAAATCCAGCTTGCGAGGGGGTGATGAAATTCAAAATTAAAAGAAAGCAAAGCAGGAGGAATGAAGTTGCAGTTTTACCCATTCAAGACGAAAGAGTTACAGTAGCTGCTGCTAGCACTGTTTCTTCTATTTTGCAAAAGTCGTGTTTTAATTGTAACTCTTTTTACTATTCGTTTCTTTTAAATATTTTAGCAACTAAGTAGTTGTTAAGTTAGTTGGGCCTAACAGTGTATATAATATACACCTTCTTCCTGAAGGAGTGCAATGTATTCTGTGAATTTTCCAAGCAATACAGATAATTTTCGATTACTCAATTGCCATTTGAATATTCATTCTTCTGTCAATTTTCAATTCATGTCTGCATTTCTGTTTTTCAACATTGCATCATTGATTGGGAACACGATAGGGAAATTCTATGACATGGAGATAGAGGAATCGGGGAAGGATTTGGGTGCTTATATGGGGATTAGGGTGGCTCTTAATGTCACGCCGCCGTTATATCGTCCATTGCATATTTGTACCGCCAGGGGAAGAATTTGTGGTATCTTTCATGTAGGAGCGTTTGCAAAATTTCTATTATTTGTGCGGTATGCTAGGCCACATTTCGAAGTATTGTGAGAAGCATTTCGTGGAAGGTTTTATCAACCCCGAGGAAAACACGCCGTATGCTCGTGAATGGGGGTAGAACAGGTCTAGGAGCTACGCTAGGTCTACTTCACCAAGCCAAGGACGCAGCCCCATTGAATCGTAGCCAGGAAGGATTTGGTTCGTTTAAGGCTCCTGCGAGAGATAGGTGTGGAAATGGGTGTTGTTCGAGGAAGGTGGTTCGCAGTTTCTAAACCTTGGGGGACAGGGTGTTCCTGATGCTCAGTCAAGGAGATGTCCCTCCCAGCAACCAGTTGGTGTTGATCACAACCGTCTGTTGGTCTATTCTCCTTCTGAAAGTCTTGTTTCCTAAGTGCTCGAGACAGAATTTATAGCGAGCGAGGGCCAGGGGCAAGGTGGGGCAGCGGGGTGAGAGCCTTCTCAAGTTTTGTTAGGGCATAATCAAGTCCCAGCTGCTGGGCCTCACAGTTTAGGGGAGGAGGACGACATTATTATTGAAAAGGGTCTAGTCCCTATTCAAATCCAGTTTGCAGCTTCAACTGGTAGAGGGGTGGCACCGCGCCATCGACGTGGACAGAGGAAGGCATCCCTTCGAGGAGTGCGACTCGTAAATGTGGTCGTCCAGTTTTCGTGATTAAATTATGAAGGGGGATGACAAGGACGTTAAGTTTCGTCACTTGCTTGACGAAGACTCTGATGTTATCTTGTCGGAGGTTGCTATGCAACCCTTCCGGGCAATATGAATCTCCTCGTATGGAGCTGTCAGGACTTGGGGTCCCCTTAAATAGTTTGGGTGCTCAGTAAGCTTATTCGGCTCCATAACCACACCTTAGTTTTCCTCTTTGAGAATAAATGCAAAAGGCATAAGTATGATAATCTTAAGGAGAAACTCAACTTGTTTGGTATTAATGTGGAATCTTGTGGCAAGGGAGGGGGTTTGATTCTGTTATGGCGTAAAGACATCAATGTGATAGTGCGTTCCTTTTCTGTCTCACATGCCAAGGAGGATGGAACAGAGGGATGGCGCTTCACCAGGGTGTATGGTCATTCAGAAGCAGCTAAGAGATCCAAGACTTAGCAGTTGCTGCTGTCTCTCAGTAGGCATGCTTCTCGTCCTTTGTTGTGAGCTGGAGATTCAACAAAAATCTTATCCAAGGATGAGAAAACAAGGGCTTCGAGACCCCGAAAGCAAATTGAGGATTACCAGGAATGCTTCTCTGATTGCTAACTTATTGATTTAGGTTTTCAAGGGAACAAGTTTACTTGGAGTAACAATCGCGAGAAGCCTGCTACTGTTCGAGTTCGTTTAGACTGAGCATGTTCCTCCCTTGACTGGCAATCTTTGTTTCCTCACGCGACAATGTCAAAGGAGAAGGCCCGCGGTTCTGATCACAATCCTCTCATTATCTCTCTAGTGAGCCAGATGACTCGGATTGAGGGTAGGAAGAAGGAACTTTTTCAGTTTGAGACAATGTGGTACCGTGCCGCTGGTTGTGAAGAAACGATTCATAGGATGTGGGATAGTTCAGGCACGGATACAGTGGGCGACTAACTCTTTCGTAATCTCTGTAATGTCCACCAAGAGCTAATCACTTAGGAGAAGCCTAGCTTTGGCAGTGTAAAAATGCAAGTTAAGGAGATTGGGGAGGCATTGTCAGACCTCGCTAAGGGTACGAATAATGTAGCAAATCTGTCACGTAGAGTGGAATTGCACGGACAGTTGGAGGAGCTCCTAGTTTGGGAGGAGATCATGTGGAAGCGATGAGGAACGACCCAGTGCTACGAGAGGGAATCTTAACAATTGCATTCTTTCATGCGAGAGCTAGCGCTAGGCAACGCAAGAATGATATATCTCGTCTTCGGCATTTGGATGGGTTTTGGAGTAGCTCGGTCAAGGGGGTGAAGCAGATCATTACTGGTTCTTTTTCAGGAGCTCTTTACCTCGGTTAAACCTTCAAACAAGGATATTGAGGCAGGTATAGGGGGCTTATGGCAAGAGTCAGGATTGAGATGAACGAACAGCTCCTCAAACCTTACTTGGGAGATGAGTTAAAGACCACCCTCTTTCAAATGTATCCCTATAAGTCTCCCGGGCTGCATGGCATGTTGCTCGCTTTCTTTCATTATTGGCATATAGTTGGTTCTGACGTTACATCCTTTGTTTTAGCCTTTTTGAATGATAGAGTTTTTGATCCCAAGTTCAATTATATGTATATTGTGCTTATTCCTAAGTCTTCCAATCATGAGACCACAACTCATTTCCGACCTATCAACCTCTGCAATATTTCATATAAGGTGGCTTCTAAGGCTATAGCTAATCAATTAAAACCTCTCCTCACTTCCATTATCTCTAAAACCCAATATGCCTTCTTACCTAGTAGACTCATTATTGATAGCATCTTACGCTTATGAGATCAATCACTATCTAGTGCATAAGCACTGGGGGTCGGTGGGTCATTTAGCCCTTAAGCTAGACCTTATAAAACTTATGATCGAGTGGAGTAGATCTTTCTTGATAGAGTTCTTGCTAGATTAGGTTTTCACTCTTCTTTTATCTCGCTTATTCGTGCATATGTGTCCACGGTTTCTTATTTGGTCATGCTTTTGGGGAAGAAGTTTGGTTATTTTTCACCCTCAACAAGGTCTCCGTCAAGGAGAGCCCCTCTCTCCGTATCTATTTTTATTTTGTGCAGAGGTGCATAGCAATCTCATTAGCGGGGCTGAAGAGCAGGTGATCTCCAAGGAGTAGCGGTGAGTCATGGAGGGCCTCGGATTTCTCATCTCCTTTTCGTGGATGATACCTTAATCTTCTATCAAGCATCGTCAGGGTCCATGCATTATATCGGCTGTATCTTGGGAATGTTGGAGGCGGCCTCAGGTCTCAAGGTTAATCTTGAG
>NC_026149.1:9557189-9563149 GCF_000512975.1 Sesamum indicum | reverse complement strand
TCCTATTCTAGGATGAGAGGCTCTCGCTGGAATTCTTGGGCCCCATGTGGTAGCTAAACATGAAAAGAAGTTGGGGATGCCTGTGGTTGTCGGTAGATCTTAAAGGGAGATTCAAATGATTAGGTTCAATACATTCACACATACAACATGCCCAGGAATTCGAAAGTGTTCTATGTCCGAATTGGAAGCTAGTGTCGCAACCATCTTGTGCAACCTTAAGAAAATATTTTCGCCAGCTTTCTTCGACTCAATAGAGTACCTGATTGTTCACCTGTCATATGAAGAGCGCATGTGGAGGGGGCTGTGCAATACAGGTGGATGTATCCATTTGAGAGGTAAGTACACGAGTTATTCTAGTTTTTTGAAATAGTTCAAGTGTCATTTAATTTCTAATAAATATTTGGTTATTAGATTTCTTCGAGACTTGAAAATGAAGGTGAAAAGCAAACCACATGTCGAGGAATCAATTGTAGAGGCTTACCTTGTAGAAGAAGTCGGTCAATTCACTTCTCACTACTTGGAGCCATAGATTTTTTGCAAAAGGAACAGGCCACGCAGAAATGATGACCTCTATATGAACGATACTTGTATCCAACGGACTATTTTCAATTACACTGGCTGAGGTAGTGGTGCATAAAGAGAGGTAAATCACTATTTATTTTTTCATAAGGGGGTAATTTGCTCATTTGCTATATCACAAAGGGATTGCTTGCGTTTTTCCCATATAACTTATTATTTCGTATATACTTTATTGGATAATAAAGCTTGTGCAAAAATTTTATTTTAAATAAATTTAAAAAATTATGCACAAACATATAAGCATGCCATAAATTACTAATTTATATACACCAACGAACTAAGATTCAATCAATTGTATAGAGTGATAATTTGTGAACAAAATGGGAAAAGGATAAATAGAGATTATGTTATGTATTACTAATAAGTTCTACATTCATCTTTTCTTTTTGCACGTGAAATGCACGCGACACTTTTTAATATATTAATAAGTTCTATATTTATATTTCAATACATTTTTAGTAAATACGCATACTTTGAAAATTCATTAAAAACGAAAACTCATACAGCAAAACTATTAAAACCTGATAATTTATGCACAAAAATTCCATAATAATAAGTTGGAATTCACAATTTCCACAAATCACTAACAAGATCTCACATCAACTGGATACATGTTAGAAGTCAAAACTGCAATAAGTTTCTGGAAAGAGTAATTCCTACTTTACAAACATATTTCCACCATGAATATGATGAACAAGTTGACACCTCCCACAATTTCGACAACGTCCCATTCGTATACTTCAAATACACGAACTTTTTAAGTCCGAGCTTATGATTTGTGTATGTTGTTCATCTCCTTGTTGGTGGAAGCATTCTGGGCGAAGCGATAACCTGTGATATTTCATTCCAAAGTTCTATCTTAGAAACTGATGGTACATAAATTCATGATCAGGAAAAAAGACAGAGCATGCTCGTTTTAAAACATATGAAACAGTTATACCAGTAATTTTATCAGAAGTACTAATGTAGGAGAATTATTCTATCTCTGGCGAGCTCATGGCTTGTCAAAACGAAGGAAATTTGTACATGCGAACTAATTAGTATAAAACTAAAAGATAAACCTTCGAAAAATTTAAACATCTTAAATGCAGTTCCTCAAACAAAAAGTGATAGGCGTAAAGGTATCATATGCTAACAAGAAAATCAAATTTGAATTGGACTTCTTATAATTCTCCAAGTTCTTGCCGTTTCACTCTTGCTTTTGAGCCCTTCCCTTCCCTTTGATGGGTTGTAGGGAATAATTTAACATCTCAAAGCTATATTGTCAACTGGGGTTAAATTTAGCTAGGATAGATGATATGTGTTGCAAAATAAAACATACTCGTAAAGCATAAAAACAGCAAGGATAGAGCACATATATTTAAAATGTATGTAGACCAAGCCAGATTAATTGCTTATGATTTTCTCTAGGAATGAACATAAATGGTGAATTGTTGTAAGGACTTGCCAACACTGATGTTGCTTTTTCTTTGTGTAATGAATAGGTGAAGGAACCGAACCAAAATATGTTCATGTAGAAAAGATCAACTTGAGATGCCATCAGCTTGTGTGCAGCTTCAATCAAATCAGTCTTACAGAACTTTTGGCAAAAGAAGAAAATTTTAGTGTGTTGCAAGCTAAATAATTATGAAATGCCACAGGCTAGAGAAATTACAAACAACATGACATGATGCAGATCATAGATGTAAAAAATTTGGTAGATATTTAAATTATGTAATGCAACTGCACAATATGAGCCATAATATTCCTTAAACTTGGTCATTAATTTAATCAACCTTCAGAACCGTTCTATGATAATGGCTAAAAATTATAGAACACCTCAACTTTGAGCAGTAGCTTTAGCCTCAGTAGTTGCTCTCTCCGGCACCCCAGAGCTATCATTTTGAGTCTGTAATGCATGATAAGCCCCTGGAAACAGATCGAGAAGTTGCACATAATGTTTCCAAAAAAGTATAATAAGTCCACTCACAAATCTAGAAAATATTAACTTCCTAATCATGACCCGTCCTGATAATATTTTCAGCAGAGAAAACACATGTATAACATCTAAATTATGACCCTAATCTGGAATGAATCCTCAAGAAACCAAGGGAAAGCATCATGAAACCTGCTGCGGGAGTACTGCTTGTGACATGGGTGGTACAACGGGCTCGCTTTGCAATATATTTCTCATCCAATGGTACTGGGGGCTGAAACGAGAATTGCGAGATGTTGACGCCTTCACATAGATGCGGATGCTCATTAATGTACCTGAAATAGCAAGCACCAGATATCCCAGCCCACAATTATTATCAAAAAAACAAGCACTGGACTCCAAGATATCAATACTGTTAATAGTTATTTATTTGTGCATTTCAAGTGCAAAGCAGAAAAAAGCTAAGTCGTTCCTCAGAATTCTGCACATTTACCTGCTAACTTCGACCATAGAACGTAACCTTTTGTTAGATGGGGCGACATAATACATGTTAAGACACATGGCAAACATCACTCAAAATCTTTACTCCCATTTTCTCGAAATAGGGAAAGTAAAAAGTTATAGGCTACATACACATCAGCGAATTTTGTGCCGCCTTCAGCTCTGATTCGTAAAATACGTTGCCAGCCTGGAGGAGTTTGGGGAATTCTCGGCTTGTCCATAGCCCAAAGGAAACTGTCATCCAGCTTAACATCTGATTCATCATTGCAAGAGACATTAGGTCGCCATGCACGTGCTGTATCGCATAGGAAAGATCGTTCTACGATCCTTTCCCGTATCTCCTCATACTTTTCCTTTGTTGGGATGAGCCTCCATTTTGAACATTTGGCGCACTTGACAGCATATAACTTTACAGATTCCCAGACCGTTTTTGCTCCTATAGCTTGTTCTTGTTCCATTGCTCTGAAGAACTGAGATTATCAACTGGAAGTCATTGCTTAATGCCACTAATATTTTTGCACTTGTCTAACTATATTCTCAGAACAATCAATTCCAAGCAATCAATTCCAAGTAAACACTGTACTAAAAGCTAAAACATAAAGTTAATTTAATGTAGAATCCTATAAGGGGAATCTCACACCAAAACAAATCGCGACAAAGTAAAAATTTTCAGTTGATTTTCAACAACCACCAATTTCCATCAAGAACAGAAATGAAAAAATGGAAGTCATTGCGAAATAACTTAACAAACTAACACAACAACAAGAAACACTTGCAGCACTACATACCATTAGAATGTACGTTCAACAAACAGGCTGTAACTTTGTCAAGCCATATTCCATGAACATAATGCAATACAGAAAGAAGAAATTAAATATCATAAATTATAGGACAGGAGGAGGCTTTGATAGTAAAATCACAAATTTTACTATAAATCATGTAGAAGATAGTTGGCCCATAACTTTAAAACAAAGGCAAACATACTTTGATATGATAGTAAGAACATTATGAAATTTTTGCAATACTATTGATAACAAGTTAACAACATCGTATTAGTAACACAAATAAACAAGAAAGCGTAATGTAAGCCAATTAATACCAAGTTTCCTAAGCGACAGTTAAGTATCATGTTTGTGTTACCACTACTCTGTATTTGACACGTGTTGGTTATGTGGTGGATATGTCTAATACAATGAAATTACTTTCTCGTATCTTTATTCATTGCTCTTTTTATCTGTAATGACAAATGTATTATGGGGTTGGACTAGCCTTCTACATGAGATATGTTGGACGCAATAAGTAAAGCATAGCAAGTGACTAAACTCCGTGACACCTGGAAGCCATTATTGTCAGTAAGCTTTCTTATTTTCATAACTAAATAAAAAAACATTTACTTGTGCATTTAACAATATTCTTTTCTAAATATTCAAAAGGTCGTACAGATTGCTGCCACCTTAATCAAGTATAACAAAGTTTCCACAACTCTAGTTTTATGTAAATATTATCTGTGCTTTCAACAGGCAGACCCCGGTTCCTATTAATAAACGGACTCTACAGACATATATAAACATGTACATGATCTAATATATGCGGATGCTAACAACCAACAAATTTATAGCACCACGATGTGAGCCCATATCAACAATACAGAGAATAGAAAATTTTCCTATTAAATTCCACACCAGAACTTTTTAACAGATTAACCGGAATATTCTGGTTCCAACTTAGGTACATAAATAGAACGAAGTAATTCAAAAGGATACCTAGTTATTTCAACTCTGGCCACTTTTCAGAAATAGGATCAAGAATCCTACTTTAAACCACATCGACATAATCATAAATACAAAATGCTGTACCGCAAGGCATAAAACCGAAGTCAAGACACATGAAACGGTATAAACTGAATGCCTGGAGAACTAGAAGATGAGACTTCATAATTTTTGAACAACACTGAATGAACCATCTATTAAGATACATAAAGAAAATGCAAAGCAGCTGCTTGCTACTGCTGGTGCTAACTGAACCTTAAACGAAGCACTAATCTGTAACAAATTGACATATACATAGATCCTTGACTAGACACAGCAACAAGAGGCAACGTTGTATGTGAGGTGATATATATAACCATGCATTCGCTTCAGCGCTTAATCTATGTCGATGTCCCCCTGTGTGTAGACAGTTAATTTAAAGCAATTAAATCATACTATAAAAACCGTAAATCGCGTTTTTATGCTCATCAAATAAGAACACAAGAAAACTAATAGCCTTCACATCGAACCGGACTCTGATACCACTTGAAGGGAACAAGCGATTGGCTTGGGAACACGCTAGCGGAAGCAAGTGAGAAAATAATAAAATAGCGTAAAAATTAAGCATAAACCGGTCGAACCAAGGGGTGTATCTTTGGTGTTCTCGGGCATTCAATATAGTATGAAAAAGAAAATAAAATATTCATATGAGGCTATGGTTATAAAACGAAAGAGATGTATAAATAAAATTGAGATTACCTCTTCGTTTCATTTTAATCGGCAAATATATTTACTTCAGAAGTCCCAACGTAGGAATGTACCGTTGGGTACTTTTCATAGTAATTATGATCAATATACCTATCGTGAAATGTTAGAATTCATTTATGCAGATCCCTAGTTCCGCCCCCCCCCCCCCCCCCCCCCCCCCCCCCCCCCCCATCTCCTTCTGTAGATAACTAAATTGACCAAAACATGCCCTATTCTAGAGATAAAATTAAGCCTGATATAAAGCTATCATGATAGTTTCACACTCAAATGCCTGTTAATACAATCTTCATCACAAATTCACAAAATCGCTCGCCGTGAAAAGCAAATCGCAACATTTCAAAATTAAAACGTATATCACATGCAACCTAAAACCTTGCCTATATGTGCATGAGATAAAAATTGCCTCCTTATACAGAGAGAGCAATCAGAGTGAACATATGTACAAAGAT
>NC_026149.1:9532704-9557151 GCF_000512975.1 Sesamum indicum | reverse complement strand
CTAATTTTTTTTTATCTATTCTTTTCTTTATTATATACCGATCTATTTATTCATTGTTTTTTGATTATTTAATGACATGCAACTGAAACCGATGATTTGAATCCACTGGAAAAACATAAAACTCCTGTGAGCCGCATAATCCTAGACATGCATGTTTCATTATTTAATCACTATAATGTTTATATCAGTGTGGGTTTTGTCCGAGCGAGATGCATCTTACAAATAAATCAAACAGATCAAGAAAATTCGTCCAGAAAACTTAAACATGAAACCTCAATTCACCGAAAAAATCGCACAGTCACCTCAGGAAACACAGATACAATGTACAAAACATATCAAAATTAATCAGCGACATAAACACCTGGAAACAGAACAAGTTCAGAGATCAAACCTCAATCTATAATCACCAAGAATCGTTGATCTGCACGTCTCGGCCCCCTAAATAGGCGAAGACTTCTGGCGCTGGTGCTAGACTGTGTGTGAGTGTGTGTGTGTCTAAGTGTGTTAGGGGGGTGGCGGAGGTTGTGTGTGCGAGTTGACGAAGCCAATGACGAGAACTTTGAACTGTGATGACGAGAATGTAAAGTGTGATATTTATGTTACCATAAATATAATTTTAGATTTTTTTTATTATTATAATATATAATTCATCATATTATTTAATATATTCAAGCTTAAAAATTAATTTAATATATCGATAATTCAATTAATGAATACATTACAACGAAACAACACACTATTAAAGAAAGACATATATCCGCATTTGTGGAAATATTTTGATTAAGAGATAACTATACCGTTCTCCCCTAAGGTTTGGTATAATTATAGGTATAAATTTGTGTGACTTAAGAAATTACATTTATTCTGTCTACCAAATAGACCCCTTCGTTGATCAAAATTTTTTGAAATTTGTTGATAGTAACAAAAAAAAAAAAAGAAAAAAGAATGAAAAATCTATATTTAACTCATTTAATTTATTACTCACTTACTGTAGGTCATATAATTTTTTTCTGACAAAAATACCCTTGTAAGGATGAAGATTACCCCATCATATATATTAGTACATGAAGATGTATAAGAGTATATTGCTTAGAAAAAGATTTATTTGACATTTAATAGGTTAGTAATAAGTCACTTTAAGATAAACATAGATTTGGATTCAACTTTTTTGTGAATATCAACAAATTTGATAAATTTTGAGGAGGGGGTTCAATTTGTTAAATAGAAACAAATATCAGGGTATTAGATGTAATTTTTCAAATTATAAAAAACTTATATGTAACTACACTAAATTTTAGAGAAGGACATAATGCATGAACTTGGTTTTATTAATTGATTAAGACCTCGTTGGTTTGAATTTTGTTTATTTAGTGTCTATTTATTTGAAAAGCTTTTTTTCGCTTTTTCATTTTTATTCGATAATAATAATAGTTAGAGATATAATATTTGATGCCATAAAGATATGATGAATATCAAGAAAAATTAACTGGTAGTATGATCTGAATAAAATGATATGAGTTTTTAAATAAATATTATTATTAATTTGCATAAACAAAAAAGACAACATATAACATATGCTGAAAGACATCCATGATTTTGCTTGTTGCTAGGGTTTAACAATATCGAGAGGTAGGGGTGGCAACAAAGTGGGTTGGATGGATTCAAGACCTACTCTGCTCTGATTTTTTTATGCCCCATCTTACTCAGATACAAACACGTTGGGTAGATCTAATTCTGTGGACTCGATTATTTTATATTTTATATTTATTTTATTTATTCTATAAATATAAAAAAAGAAAAATTTAACATATCAATAACAAATAAAATTATTTATTAAGAATCAAAGTCCAAAAAATAAATTTTCAAGTACAAATGAAATTGTTCTTAACAAAACACCCCAAACAATTATTATTATCTGCAATTGTTCTTAACAAAACAATTCAAATCATAGGTATATTCATTTTTTTAACTATTATTATTATTATAAAGGCAAATAGAATATATTTGGCTGCTTGCTTACATAGATTTTTTTTATATTCTTTAAACACACAATTTATTACGTTATTTGATACATGCAAATATTAAAAATGGATCGATTATGAAATTATTTTGCAGATCATAAGCAAGAAAGTTCTCCCCGATTGGGAGTTTTCATTCTCTCTATCTTTAAGAGTCCTTTGGTTGTATGTTTCTTCCGTTTCTTTCTTCCGGCATATCCTGTTGGTTGTGGCGAGGTTTGAGTTGTTCCTTCCCAGTGATTACGGCGCACTAAAGTCTATCTTGGGGATGTGGCAGGTTTAATTACTGGTGCTGGTGCGTTAATGGTATCGAGATCATAGTATGCTTTGGTGTGTTAGTTTTGTGGGCCTGTTCCTATTTTATTATTGTCGCCTATTGTGTTTTGGTTTTCATTGCTCTTTTTTCTTTTTTGGTTCTTGCTCTTGTGTCTATGTTCTCCTTTGTTAGTTTTTGAGTGACAGGGTCTTACATTTTTCTTGTTGTTCTGCTTGGTTTTGGACGCAACTTTTCGTCATCTCAATCGTGCTTGTATCCCCCTTTTGGTTACTTTGATTTACTCTCGGGTATGGAGGCTTTCTGACAAAGGTTGGGTAGGAAATTGACACTCTCAGAGAGGGAGGGGTCTGGGGTCATTGTTCCTGATGGATTTTTGGAAGCTGATTCAGAATCTCACCCTCTTGTCTTTGGTTGGAAGACTGTTATCGTCTAAGTAGCCAAGGTTCAAGGCCTTGGTTTCCTCGGTGCGGATCATGTTGAACCCAGTTAAAGGGTTGGAGATGTGGAGTCTCAGTGATGCACGCTTCTTGATAGGTTTCAATCATGTTATTGATCGGAATAGGGCACTAGAGGGATGTCCCTGGAGTTTTGAGACGAATACTTTGATTTTCAACTGGGTGGGTCGAATGAGAATCCGATGAACGTGGACCTCAACTGGTGCGATTTCTTTGTGCACGTGCAATCTTTATTTGAGTAAAATGACGTTTGACATTGCATCATTGATTGGGAACGAGATAGGGAACTTCTGTGACATGGAGATAGAGGAATGGGGCAAGGCTTGGGGTGCTTATATGCGGATTAGGTTGGCTCTTAATGTTACACTACCGTTATATCGTTACTTGCGTATTTGTACCGCCGCGGGGAAAGAACTTGTGGTATTTTCATGTACGAGCGTTTGAAAAATTTCTGTTATCTGTGCGGTATGTTAGGCCACATCTCGAAGTATTGTGAGGAGCGTTTCGTGGACGATTTTGTCAACCCGAGGGAAAACACAACATATGATCCGTGGTTGCGTGCCTCGCCTCGTGAATGGGGGTAGAACAGGTCTAGGAGCTACCCTGGGTCTACTTCACCAAGCCAAGGACGCAGCCCACTAAATCATCGCCAGGAAGAAAAGAAAGGCAAGAAATCGACCTTTAGCTGTTGTTTGATGAAAGAAAAATATGTTTCTGTTGCCTTTCAAATAACAAATAAAATTAATCTTGCTATTATTTATATAGAAGTATGTATGACACCAAAGTTAAATATGGCAACACGTGTGGGCCTTCAGCATCACACCACCGCCTTCCACTCTATCTTTCAATTCTTCTTTCCTTTTTTTTTTTTTTAATTTCTTATTTTGTCGCTTTCTCTTTCTTGATTTTTTGAATAATATTGTTACAATCTTATATTTTAGTCTAAATAGAAGTAGAAAATAGAAATGTCCTAATTTTAGTGTTTAGCAATTGAAGTCAATTCAATATTTAGTAGGTTTCAATTTAATCCTGTAACATTTTAATATATTTGAATTATATTCTATAATTCATTTTCTAGTCAATCTGTGACTTTCTAGCTCCTACAAATTAAATAACCAAATTTCATATAGTTTCTTTTTTATCCTAAATTAATTCAAATAAAACTTTCCATAGATAAATCATAAACAAAAAATAGGTGAAAAATATTAAATCATTGGTGTCATGAATTTATTCATTAAAAATAATACATAATAATTAATATAATAAATATGGGGTGTCGCATCTATCGTCCCAATTGATATTGATTATGGGGACAACCCAGTTTCTTCTGTTGTTGTACCTTCTCGTCGGAAGAGGAAGTTGATTGGTTTAGAGGAGCTTGAGGAAGAAGAAGATGATGATGCTAATAACGTCCTCTCCCCGCTCTTTCCAAGATGGGAGTCTCTATTTTTGAGTTTAAACCAAAGGCTTGTGCCAAGAAATAGCTAAATCCTCCAAGGGAGGTTATGCAAAGGGTGAGGGTAAGGGTTAGGTGGATTCGTACCCTAATCCCCTCAAGTCGGCTAAGCTCAAGGACAACTTTGTAGCAGTGCCTATGGATAAGTACTTCTCCATAAAGAAACAATTAAGTGATTATGAGAAGATCCTTGAGGACATGACGGCTACTTGGTTAGAGACCTTCGAGCTGTTTCCTGAAGTTGAAAACCCTAGGGCGATCCTTCGTTCCAAGTGGGATGTATGAGAGAACTTTTTCGTTTTTGAGTTCTGTGACCAGTGGGTTTTAATTCGATCTTTATCAAGGGATACTCCTTTCCTTAGACCAAATGAAGCTAGCCATGAGATCAATCGAGTCTAGTGTCACTTTCGCTCCATAAGGATCAAGATCAAATGAGTGCGCAGTCTCGTTCTGTCAAGAGAAGATCTACTCCTAACCTCTCAGGAACGAATGATCAGTCGAGACAAAAATTCTTTACTTCGGATGTTTTAGGTAAAAAAGAAGATAGGATTCCTGATTATTTAGACCTTAGTCAAATTATATATACTGGTCTTTGTAATCTCATAGATCCGACCATTCTCTACCAGAACTCTGATTTATTGTCAAAGAGGCGAAGAAATAGATTCATCATTCCATTCCAATTGATTCATGTTCCTCAAATGGAATCTCATGCAGGGAAGCATCTTACTTGCATGAGTACTTCTCCTACTATCCTTATTTCTGTTTAAAGTTTTGCTCTTTTTTTGACTTCTGTGTGATATTTTCTAGTTGAATCAAAATATGCATAGGCTGGCCCTTCAAGCTGCTAATTTCAGTGACCAAGCCATCCGTTCTTAAGAGAAAGCTAGAGCTGCTACTGCTTGAGTTCAAGAGACATGTGAAGTATTGTGTGCCCAGGATCAAAGTTACAGGGAGTCCACAACTAGGGATAAGAAGTAGTAGGAGGATCAATTGAAGTTTCGCATTGATCTTAAGAAGGAAGTATTCAAAATATTGCTTGATACTCAACTTAAATATGATAAGCTCCTAAAGACCTATGAACGTGATTGGCGAAGCTTTGTCGTTTGAGAGGTATTGATTAAGGTAAAGAACTATTTTATTTGACTGATGAATACAAGAAGCTTGTGGAGAGTAGCTGTAGAGTGGCAACCTGAAGATCCTAATCAGCTATTACAACGATATGGAGTACGAAATTCCTTAAAATACGAATCGATATTACAACTTATAATAGAATGAACAAATCAAACTATAATTAAACAGATTCTTAACGAATGCGGCTCAGGAAAGCCAGATTTCGGTCACACAAGACCACTTGTCCAAATCTTAGACCACGGTTGCACCACCACCAAGAAACTCGACGGGAAACCTCAAGAAATCGCTTAGAAACTTTTTGTCACAAAGACCCACAAAGAATGACTAGTTCACTTAGAACCGATTGCGGTGAAAATATGAGAGATTCAAGTTGTATGAAAAAATCGAGAGCAAGAGACCTTAAATAGGTGTGGGAAATAGAAGGAAAAAAGGAAGCCATGAAAGCTTTCCTTAAAACTATCATCTTGGTTTGGGAAAGCTTCGATTTCTATGGAAGATATAATCAAATCAAAGGGGATTTGAGTGTAGGAGGAAAGCTTCCATTTCTATAGAAGATACAGTGAGAATCAAATCAAAAGAGGTTTTGAGTGTAGGAGGAAACAAACGGAATTTGAGAAGAAGAAAAGGAAAAGAATCAGATTTGACTTTTAGAACTTAGGCAGATGAATAAAAGGGGCAAACTGGGTTGGACATGAGTCATAGGGTCAAACCTATTGGGCTTAATTTGGTGGGCCTCCAGGTGGGCTTTTAGTTTGGGTCCTTGGGCCACAAATTATTAACATGCTTCACCTTGGACCAAAGACCCAATTCAATGGTTCGGAGTCATGTCTGGCTTTTCATCATTGCCTAAAAAAACCACCTCCAGAGTACCTGCAGTCACAAGAAACTAACAATTCCAACACAGGTGTTAGTTGGGACAAGATTCAAAATTTTTAAACACAGAAGAAACTTTTCAGCAGGCAAGCATTTTGTACCCATATCAGCTAGGTTATAGTCAGTCTTGCCTCTTTACTAACGATATCCCAGATGAAATGATATATAACATCTATATGCTTGGTCTTATCATAAAACACAAGATTTTTGCATAATTGTATAGAAGATTGGCTGTCAGAAAATATAGTGAGTCTGGTTTTAAGAAAACCAATTTCTTTCATCAAACATTCTAACCATATTGCCTCTTTAAAGGCTTCAGTGGTAGCTATGTATTCGACTTCAGTAGTGGATAATGCAACTATGTGTTGTAATTGAGACTTCCAACTAATGCATGAACCACATAAATAAAATATGTAAGATGTAGTAGACTTTCTACTATCCCTATCGTCGGCATAATTCGAATCCACATAGCCAATCAAATGAATGTTATCAGAGAGTTTAGAGAAAGTAATACCGATATTAATAGAACCACGAAGGTATCTAAGGAGCCATTTCAGGGCCTCCCATTGTGGAGGGCCAGGGTTAGACATATACCTGCTTAGACAACTGATGGTATAAGCAATATCGGGATGAGAACAAACCATAAGAAACATTAAAGAGCCGATAACATTCAAATAAGGTACTTTGCTCATTTTCTCATTTTCAAAATCGTTTTTAGGGCATTGATCCCTACATAGTTGGAAATGAGCAGCAAGTGGGGCAAAAATGGGTTTGCTATTTTCTATAGAAAATTTTTTCAAGATAGACAAAATATCAGTCCTTTGATTAAGAAGAATTTTGGATTCTTTTTTATCTCTAGTAATATCCATTCCAAGGATCCTTTTCGCATCACCAAGATTTTTTATTTCAAAGGTTTTACACAAATCCTTTTGTAAATCATCAATCAATTTAAGATTAGGACTAGAGATAAGCATGTCATCCACATATAGCACCAAAAAAATAGGACAGTCATCAATATACTTAAAGTAAAGACAATGATCATATTCACTTCTTTTGAAGTTAAGAGAAAGCATAAAAAGATCAAACTTTTTATTCCATTGTCGGGCGGATTGTTTCAAACCATAGAGGAATTTTTTCAAAAGGCACGTAGTCCGGTTTCGTTTTATCAATGAAGCCGAAAGGTTGATGAATATAAATATTTTCATCCAAGTCCCCATGAAGAAATGCAGTTTTCACATCCATTTGTTTTAACTCCCAATTATAATGACCAGTAAGAGCAAGTATAATGCGAAAAGTAGTGTATTTAACAACGGGAGAAAAAATTTCATTGTAGTCAATACCCTCTTTTTGTGTGAATCCTTTAACTACTAACCTAGCTTAGTATTTTATTAAATTTTCTTGTTGAACTTTAAAGATCCACTTACAATCTACTAAAGAGCATTTAGAGGGTTTAGGAACTAGGATCCATATTTTATTATCCCTAAGGGATTTCATTTCTTTCTCCATGGCACTAAGCCAATTTTTTGATTTTATGGCTTCTTCTACGCTCGTAGGTTCAGGAATTTCAGTGTTTAAAGCAACTTGGTAGTCTCTAAATTTTGAAGACATCCTAGTTTGTCTCCTACTCCTATCTCTAACTAATTGGTAGTCATCAAGGTTTGTCTCTATGTTCGTGTTTTCTAAGTGTTGTTCTTGTACTTCTAGGTGTTCAGGAATTTGTGCTTCTATATCCCCCTCTTGTTGGTTATCCTTTATGTTATCCTCCACCTTATTAAAAGTGGTGTCTTTTTAGGCTATGTCTAAAGTTTTAAGGCAAGACATCTCATTTTCATTGAATATGACATCTCTACCTATCAAAACCTTAAAACCCGGTTGGCTTCATACCCATAGCCTATACCCTTTGACACCCTCGGGATAACCAATAAACACACATTTCACAGATCGGGGTTCTAACTTATCAGATTTGATGCACAAAAGCAGAACAACCGAAAACACGTAAAGTAGAAATATCAAGTTGTTTACCATACCACACAGTATCAGGAGACTTACCAAGCAAAGGCACAGACGGAGATAGATGAATCAAATGAGCAGCAGTTAAGAGGGCTTCACCCCAAAAAGATTTTGTAAACCAGAACTTACCAAAAGACACCTAACCTTTTCAAGAAGAGTACGATTCATGCGTTCGGCCACGCCGTTTTGCTGTGGGGTATAAGGGCTGGTTTTGTGTCTCTTTATGCCAAACTTTTCACATAAGTCAAAAAAATTTTGCTTACAAAATTCAAGACCACTGTCGGTTCTAAGAGATTTGAGCTTTCTACCAGTTTGGTTTTCCACCAAAATTTTTCATTTTTCAAACTTTTCAAAAACATTCGATTTATGTTTTAATAAGAAAACAAAGACTTTCCTTGAAAATTGTCAACAATAGATAGGAAATAACGATTACCATCATAGGCGGGCTCCTTAGAGGGACCCCAAACATCAGCATGCACATAGTCAAGAATGCAGGATGACATGGAGGGATTTAGGGAAGGTTTAACAGGAAAATACACACGATGCTGTTTACCAAGCACACAGTCATCACAGAATTTCAAATCATCAATTTTGTCATGAAGAAATTCCTTCCCTTTTTAATAACTCTAGTCCTTTATGACTAATGTGTCCAAAGCGTTTATGCCACAAAGATGTTTTATCAGATTCATTAACAGAAGCAGCAAGAGAGTCATAAGTCACGAAACACAAATAGAGATTTCTCTTCTTTTCAACTTTAAAAACGACCAAGGAACCTTTCATAATTTTCATTTGCCCCTTTCCCCATCTTCCCACTAAACCCTCTTCCTCAAGGTGCAGTACAAGATATGAGATTATGACTAAGATCAGGCACATAGAGAACATTTTTCAAAATCAGTTTATAACCATCTTTAAAAGTAAGAGAAATGTCACCAAAACCCATTATCTCACATCGCTTTTCATTCGCCATAGAAACAAAACCACAACTTTTATTTTTGAAATTAGAAAAAAATTCTTTAAAAGGGCTCGTATGACACGTGCAACCAGAATCAAGTAACCATTCATGTTTGTTCACAAAAAGCACAAAGTTCACTTCACATACCACAAAGACTTCACCATTTTCTTCCGAGATATTATTAGCATGTTCTCTTTCATTAGATTGTCTTTCCCTATTATCTCTTTTAGGCTTTCTACAATCTTTTATGTAATGACCCTTTAATCCACAATTATAGCAACGTCGTTCTCTAATCTTGTCATCTCTATATTGGTTATCTCTAGGTCTCGACTTACTCCTACTAGAATTCTTGTTTTTACTCTTACTTCTATTATTAGACTTAGATCCAAAATTTCAAAATTTAGACCTACCTCTTACGAAATTAACCTCATGTTGGTTTTAGGTTGGTTTATTAGTCCTTAGGTCCAATTCCTTGCTTTTTAAACCATTAACAACCGTTTCTAGCTTAACACTATCCCTACCATATTTTATAGCAGCCTTGACATCAGAGTAAGAATCAGGAATAGCATTCAATAAGACAATAGGACAATGCTCATCAATGTTTTTATCTCCCGTCAATTTAATATCTTGTATCAGTTTAGTGAAATCATCTAGGTTATCTTCTATGTTTTTAGACAAGTCCAACTTATACCTAAAGAATTTCTCAAGCAAAAAGAGTTTACTAGGCAAAGAGGTTTCTGTGTATAAATCTTCTAATTTTTTTTAGAGATCTTTAGCAGAATTTTGTTTACCAAGTTTTCTAAGCACATAATCAGATAAACTTAATATAATCGAAGAATACGCATACTCATCATTTTCAAATATTTTTTTTTTAGAAATGTTATCAGAATATTTTCCATCTATGGCCTTGAAAACTTTTTGTTGGATCAAAATCCCTTTCATTTTCTATTTCCAAATCGAAAAATCACTTTTTCCATCGAAAGGTTCGAATTATAACCTACCATTTAAAACAAGATTTTAGAAAATGATTTTTAACAGAAAATGTGAATTTTCAAAGAGAAATTTAACACACTGAATTTTTGGCACAATTACTAAGTAACGAACTTCATGGAAATAATACATCAAAAAATGGAGTCAAAACTTTCAATAGATAATGACAAGATTTAAAGTGGATTTTCTTAGAAAAGTTTTCAAGAGTTTATCACAGTGAATGGGCTCAAAATCAAGAATGATACTAATGCACGAATTTATATCTCAATAATCACAATAATCACAATTATCTCAATACCCCACTAATTACAATTATCTAAATAACCACAATAATTATAATTATAGCAATAATAATCTCAGTTAACAATCACAAATTTCAGAGATCAAATTATAATGACAGAGATATGTGTAAATCACACAAATTTGAGGCGAACAAATCGCAGAAAATAAGTTTCATGAAGATAATCATAGAGATATAATAATCCAATAAAATCGCAGAAATAGATATCACAAAGATATAATAGCGAAATATCAATAGGACCGAGGCTTCTAGCCTAAGTCCCGACCAGATACCCGACGTCCTTAGGGGATTGGCCAAGTGGGAGTTTAAGGGGATTTATCGCGGCCAAATAATACAAGTAATATCGACAAGAAAAAATTACGAAAATAAAATAGGAGGGATTTGAGAAGCGTTACCACCACGAGGAGCCGGATTTCAGAGACGAGGCTTTGATACCACTGTTGAGTGGCAACCTCAAGATCCTAATAAGCTATTACAATGATATGGAGTACGAAACTCCTTCAAATACAAACCGACATTACAACTTATAATAAAATGAACAAATCAAACTATAATAAAACAAATTCTTAACGAATGCAGCTCAGGAAAGCCAGATTTCGGTCACACAAGACCACTTGTCCAAATCTTAGACCACGGTTGCACCACCACCAAGAAACCCGATGCGAAACCTCAAGAAATCGCTTAGAAACTTTCTGTCACAAAGACCCACAAAGGATGACGAGTTCACTCAGAACCGATTGCGGTGAGAATACGAGAGATTCAAGTTGTGCGAAAAAACTGAGAGCAAGAGACCTTAAATAGGTGTGCGAAATAAAAGGGAAAAAGGAAGCCATGAAAGCTTTCCTTAAAACTATCATCTTGGTTTGGGAAAGCTTCCATTTCCATGGAAGATATAATCAAATCAAAGGGGATTTGAGTGTAGGAGGAAAGCTTCCATTTCTATGGAAGATATGGTGAGAATCAAATCAAAAGAGGTTTTGAGTGTAGGAGGAAATAGGCGGCATTTGAGAAGAAGAAGGAAAAGAATCAGATTTGACTTTTAGAATTTAGGCAGATGAATAAAAAGGGCAAACCGGGTCGGACATGGGTCATAGCGTCAAACCCTTTGGGCTTAATTTGGTGGGCCTCCAGGTGGGCTTTCAGTTTGGGTCCTTAGACCACGAATTATTAACAGTAGTAGGTTGCAACGGGATAGAGCTTTCCTTCTAGTGTGATGCCCCAAAAATTATAATACATAATTGTAGGATTAATTGATAAATTCTTATGAAATTTAATGATTATTAAATAAATTATAAGTCATAATTGAAATATAATAAAACTCGAACGAATTAAATTGGAGTTTGTTGTAATATTTGGGGCAATTTATATTAATTAAGAAAATTTAGGAGGGACGAGATGGGTATTTTTCTAAAAATCTAATTAAATAAATAAAATAATAATATATATATGTTTATATATATATGAAAGAGAGAGAGAATTGAGAGTGGGAGGTGGGGCCATCACCCCCCACCTCCTCACTCTTTTTTCTTCATTCTTTTTCCATGTTTTTTGTATCCACACACATAACACATAACACAACAACACAAACAATTGTGAAATTTGCAATTTCTCCCGCGGAAAAAATTAGAGAAACCTAGGTACGAGAATTTTAATTTTAATTTTTATTATTTATATAATTTATTATTTAATTAGTCCGTTTATTAAATATTAATTATATTGAGCGATGTACTATTTAATCGAAATATTTTATGAGTTTGACTATTTAAAATAATTTCGAATTAAATATCAAATTGGATATAAAAATGATATTGTTGATTAATTAGATTATTAAATTTGTTAGATTTAAATATTACTATAGCTAATTTATGCAATTCCATCTGAATTGTTAACCAAATACGCAATTTTACGTATTGTTATTTAATTAAATTATATAATAGAGAGAAATTGATAGAAAATTTATAGAAATATTTTGAAAATTATATTTAATAAATGTTATGTTAGTAAAGAGGAAAAATAAAGTTCTTAACGATAACCTAATTTAGGGATGTTATTAAAAATGATAGTTATAAATATATAAATGGTTTGGTTAAATGTATTCCTATGAATTACTTGATAAATTATAAATATCTTTATGAGGCCTAGAGTGTCTAGTTATTAAGAAGAACTAGAACGAAGATTTGTATTTCGACAGAAATAAAATATTAAAGAATTATTAGAAATTGTACGAATAATATTTAATTTTATATTTAAAAAAAATTACGATATTGTTAATATATGAATTGTATGTGGTATAACTCATTATAGGATACGGGGGTAGGGTGAAAGGACTGATAATTATTGATTGAGTAGATAAAAGCGTTGTGAAGTCGAATTAAGTAAACAATTAGTATTATCTATGTATATTTTTTTATTTGTGGTATTACTGTTATATAAATTTTTGGTTCATGTTGACGTTGATTTATCTGAAAATATGAGTGGTAAATGATTTAATTTGATTGACAATATTGTATACGTGGAATGAGAAAATACGTTGAAATATTATATTTGTTGTTTGATACATGATGGATGTCTGAAAATGATAATATGTTGGTATATTGTTTTACGTTACTAGTTGCTTACAAGAATGGTGATATGTGGAAATAAGGGAGTGGTGGAAATTGAATATAATTGTGGTGTGAATACCCCTTGATGTGTTGAAAAGCCTGTAAGGTGAAATGAAATGAAAAGAGCTATGATGCGATATGAGAAAAAATTGATATGAAAAGAGCGATACTGAGATATAAAAGAGCGATGTTGCGATATAAAAGAGCTATGATGCAAAATGAAAGAGCTATGATGCGAAATAAGATTGATGAGCTGACTGTCATGGGGATTCACTTGAACTTATATAACAGTGAGATTGAGTTGACGGAAAAATACGATATTACCTTCTAGTAAGCAAACTAGGAAAAAGAAAGTTTAATCGATTGTTTTATTGCGAGATAGCTACATGGTGTAATAGAGATGGTTATGTTGGGATTAAATTGATTATATTTCATATATGTTGCCTACTTATCTTGCTTGGGCTATATTTGATATACATATGTAGATAGAGCTGGTTATTTACTTACTGAGTTGCAGGCTCATTCCTCTGCTGATATTTTCTTTTAGGAGTAGACTTTTAGGTGTCTGCCTGTTGAAGACTAGGTCTACACGCTATACTCAGGCAGATCGAGCCAGTATGCAGTTTTTTTCTCTTTGTCAGTCAGGGTACTAATTGTATTTTGTTTGTATAGAGAGAATGTAAGCGTAGGGATTACTTGTGATGGATTACTTGTGGTGTTTGATATGTATATATGATGTTGTGGGTTAATTATGCCTGTTATGACGTTGGATTACGTGTGCATATTGATTAGATGACTATGTGCATATTTATATATATAAACACAGGGATTACCATAAGTATGACGTTTAAGGAAGATATAACCCTAGTAGCGAAGGGGGTGCTACATCTAGTCCCCTGTTTTTGAGTCTATTATTGAGGCTAAGGTATTCGAGGAGTTGATGAATACTTGTAATAAGTGTATCTCTCGTACATGGACCTTGAATGGGTATAGAGAGGACTTCGACGTGGGCCTCCTGGACCACACTAATGATGAATATTGCATTTTCTATCCCGGGGATATTACGGGAGTTGAAGTTCCTCTAAATGATGAATTTTATGCCTTGCTCCCTCCACCTACTGATTCAATTGATAAAGACATCAAGGAAGTTGCTGAAACCTTGATGGAGACTACCCATGTGCGGTCATCTCTAGAGATTCCAGCTACCCCTACTAATCCCACTAATGCAAACATCATTTATGCTCTCCCTACTCTTCCAGAAGACCAAGTTAAAGCAGTAATATCTGAAGATGCAATGGAGATTGACATGTCACAAGACTGCTCGGCCATTCCTACAGCTTCAGCTACTTTCCATGAAGAGATCGTCGAGAAGAGTATTTATGATTTAGGGAACTTACCAGGTACTGAGGATGTTGGGGAGAATGCTCCTCCTCCAACTGATTGATTTGCGATAAAGCATTTGACAGGGCATGTATGCCCTGAAGATAATTCTCCAATAATGATGTCTGTAATGTTTTGAATGTTGAATGTTGATGTTGCCAGCGCTGGTGCCATATCTATTTTTGTTATCTGAATGAGTTTGTAGCCTCTTTTGGTATTGTCCTTTCGGCCATAATATTATAAGTTAGGATGTCCTTTTAAGACATTTCCAAGTACATAAGTCACTTTTAGACCTTTGTCTTTTCTAGATGTTTCAACATTGGAGGTTTTTTTCAAACCTTTCAAGATTTAGGGTCTGTTTCAGACATTAAATTTTTTAGATTTTACTAAACTTTTGTCTTTTTTAGACACTAAGTTTAGAATTTTTTTTCAGACCTTTGTCTTTATGAGACAATGTCTTTTTAGGCAATAAGTTTGGAGGTATTTTTCAGATAATGTCTTTTCCAAACATTGGTCTTTTTCAAACTTTTGAATCACGGCGAACAAAGTATGGATCAAAAAGGTCCTTTTGTTCCTTGCTTCTACATACAATCTTTCAAACCGGTAAACATTTTAAGGATAAAATCTCCTGAAATTCTTAGCATTCTAAGGTCATGGGAGATCTCTCCATGACAACTCTTGTAACCGATAGACTCCATTTTTTGCCAATTCAACTACCTTGAAAGAACCCTCCTATTTTAGGTCCAATTTTCCAACATTTTTGGAAGCTTCAAGTTTTTTCAACGCTAAATCTCGTATATGAAATATTGGTCTCTACTTTCTTGTTGTACATCTTTTCCATCTGCCTTTTGAATCTAAGGATCTTCAAGTATGCTGTCTCTTTTTTTTTTTTTTTTTTCAGGTAACAATATCAAACTTATCTCACGCTGCTTTCCATTTCAATGGCATCAAACATCTGTACTCTTGCCGATTCTACTTGAACCTCAACAGGAATTACCGCTTCTGTGACACTCCCCTACAATAATGTGTTTAGTCTCATAATAAACTCACATTTAACCTAATAAGAAAACTGATATAGTTAATATTCTATATTTTCATCTCATAAATAATTCACATTTGACCCCAACTAGATAAATAATCTCTTATCAAGGTTCTATATAAACCTCAAATGGTTACATACTTCATCAAAATCTTGGTATAATATCTATATAACTAATTCTATCACAGTTAATATACTAATTCTATCACAGTTGATAATATTGTATCTATATAACTAGAGCTCCCAATTCAAGACGACACTATTGACCAATCTAATAAGACTGATAACTGGCTTATGATCTACCTAGACGAGTCACTGCGATCTATCTCTTGAAAACTTTCGTCGCAATGAATGAGTTGACAACTCGGTATTCATTGCTAATTAGCATATACATATGCAGGGTCATATTCATTTTGACCCCCTGTGATATATGCAAATATCAAAAACCCCCCTATGAAAATTTTAATATCAAAAACTACCCCTGTGTTATGAATAAAATATCACACTGCCCCCTGGTCAACGATTTTAGTCCCATGAATTTCAGAAAATTTTGCACATTTAGTCTTTATTCACCTCTAATTGCGTGCTAATCCCCTAACCTTGAAGAATGGTATCAGAGCCTAGGTTTATTGAAGAAATATATGATTATATTATATTTTGATATTATTTATCCACCAATGGAGGAGACTTTTCAAGAAAAATGGAACCGGACGAAAGTTCGAGTTACTCTGAAAACAGGGAATATTTCCAGCTTCTGGAAATACAAAGAAGAGATTCTCATGGAAATTCTTGACAAATGTGACAACAGTCCCAAGAGGATTGATCCGAAACCTCTCACGCCGGAAGAAAAACAAGAATGGCTGACAAATTTTGAAGTTCGACAAGTACTACCGGGAAATGCAGTGAGACGTCTACACTCCACTGAAGTCCATGGTAGAATTCCAGCCAGGAGAAATGGAACGGGTAAATTCCTACATAATTTCAGTTTTAAAAATTATGACTGATTGGAATGAACTCGAGCCAGATACATCAAAGATCTCCCAAGATCTGAGGGAGATACAAAAGACGGTTCAAGACTATGGACATAGGTTAATACATATACCTATGAAAATAGAATCTTTGAGCCAAAAGGTGGACGAGATACTTAAGATCCTTCCGGATCTACACAAGGGCCTTAAAGATCTGAGGATAGAAATTACAGATCTGCAGAAAAATCAGAGGGAGAACCCTGAAACATCTAGATCCAGACAGGAGCGAATCAGAGACGCCCTCGGAACAGTACCTCTTCTACACCAGAAAAAGCTAGAGAATATGCACAAGCTCTTTTCAGCCTTGAATTAAGAAGTATTTGCGCAGTAGATGAATATATCTATTGGTTCCGCAAGTATTTCTTCCAAAGTGGAGTAGCAACAGAAGTAGCAGCTCCGATGTTCTTCACGAAGATATGCAGTCCATGGAGGGAAATGTTGATCCAATCATACAAGTACATGAAGGACAACTAGATTCAGTGGCGCGAAGAATGTCTTTCCTTAAAGACAAACTGAAGGATTGGTGTTATCAAGCATCCATCCAGAAGAATATGAAAAGACTGAGAGGTAAAATCAAACGAACCCCTCTGTGTTGTGATAACAATGATTTTTCAACTATTATACGAGAATCAAGTGAGCCAAGGAAAAGGAGGAAGCAAAATAGTGACTCCTACCCTAGGAGTTCCAGAAAAACCTTTTCCTGGAGGAGATCATGATGGTCCAAGTCCAAAGCCAGGACATACAAATCTGGACAGAAAACAGGACCAACAAGGATTTCATCCCAAGGATCTAGACGAACAGATATAAGATCCACTGAAAGAACCCCTACAAGAAGAACTTTCAAACGAGCCCATACCCGAGCCAATGAAAGTTTCAAAGACTGCAATTGCTGGACCTGCGGAGCAAGAGGACATATATCTCCCGACTGCCCGCAGAAACGTGGTGAATTGAGAAAATTTGAAGCCACGGATGATATCCTAGATGCAGTTTACTATGGCGATTTGGTACCTATCTATCAATTCGAAGATCTTCCTTCAGACGAAAGCGTCTATGAAGAAAAAATAGAGTCTGATTCAGATGGATCTTCAACCGAGTCAGAATAATTACAACGAGGGAGATAGGCTTCAAACTTCTGAAAGCCTATCAGGATTCTTTTCCAGAATGACGGTGTCAAACAAAACCATGGAAAGAATCATGCGGCAAGATTCCAACCTCAGCCCATACGATGGATTTAGGATTGGAGGAATTGGGAAAGTCATGAACCATATAGGACTGAACCAAAGGAAGCATCACATAATCTACAAAGTAAGTTCAGGTGAGTTTGCTATACATATGGAACTTACTGGTAATGTGATGGAAATGCAGTTAATTCCTAAAGAAGAAATTCTTGAAGAATTGAGTAAGCTTAGAGAAGAAGTAGCTATTACTATGAAATGGATCCACATAGGAACTATTGAAGTAGTAATAAAAGTGACTTTTAAGGAAGACATTGATTCAGAAATACATTTACAATAATGGATAGAAGAATCAATAACTTAAGAGATGGTTGTCTTAGAACAATGATAGGTAATCTGTTTACAGGAAAATTAATGTTTGACATTCATCCTAGGATTGCATACAACCTAGCAGACCAAGATTTTAGTAGAGTCTTAACCCTTGATCAATTTTAAAAGAAAAGATCTAATGAGAGAAGGAAATAGACCGTATTCTATAACTTATAGAATTGCATATGCCTTTTCCAATACGCATCATTCAGATCTGTTTCTTAGAAAAGAGTACATTAAAATTCTTAGAATTTTCAAGGAATTTGCCAAAGTCATGACACCAGACCCTATTAGGATACCTAGAATAGGTGGTGTTGAATTATTATAAAAGATCACCCAGTCTTAGATCGGACACTTAACTCTAGGACTGAGTTTAGTAGTCGAATGTCCTTTTCAGAAGATAGGATTATAGGCTACAAAGAAAAGGAGAAAGAGTTATTAAAAGCTTTAGCTCCTCAAGAGATTAGGGTAGATAATGTAAAACTTAGATGCCCTGAAGGATGGAAAGAAATACAAGTTATATTTGACATCACTAAGAAAGAGAATTATTTTCCTTGTGATGACTTATATCATTTGCAGCAACCTGTTGTTGGAAAATATGAGGGCATGCTGGAAATAGCGGGCCATGAAATTTTAGTTGCAGGAATTGCAGGACGAGAAAGTGGGTGTATGACTTTGGGGTTAAGTTTCCTCGAAGATCATAAACCATGAGGAAGGAAAGGTAACGGAATGGAATTCAGTCTTGATGGTGTTACCATAAGGATTGAATGACGAGTCCCTTTTCCATATACATATATGTTGGTATTTTGTATGATCAATATAAGACAGAATATTTTGCAGCTTATATTGATTCAGGATCAGGTATTTGCACGACAAAACCTGGAGTTTTCCTTAAGGAAGAAAGGAAAACCTTACCCGTTATTACAGGAAGGGATTTTTCACAAAAAATCCTGATACTCAATAAGGGAATACGAGAAGCCAAAATCATGATTGGAGGAGCATTCGGATCACCCTGGTTTAGGGTAAAAACACCTCCTATCTACTTTCATGATACAAGTGCCAATATCTTGCTAGGTAATAACTTTATTCAAACATTTGCAAGATATATGCAGGATAATCAGAGGAATCTGTTAATCTTTACTACTAATTGTGGTAGTGAGATACAGGTATTGCGAAGAGAAAAGGCATTAAATAGGATAATGCCAATAAATTTTCGCAGCAAATGTGGTGATTTTGATGCCAGATTAACTCATCTAAAAATACAGGATAAAAGGAAATTTGGTAAGGTTCTTTTGTCTTTCAGGCAACAAGGACTCTTAGACAGCGAGAGCTTCTAGAAGGAATCCGAAGAGGAAATTCTGAATCTTAAAGAAGCACTACTGGAAATGAAATCGCTAGACATCAGCGAAGAAAGCAGACTTTCTCTTGAGAACGTCAAGAGGCTTATTCAGAGGAATTTCAATGAAAATCCTCTGCCTTGGTGGGATAGGAACAAGATCGAAGCTACTCTGAAGGTCAAAGATGAGTGCAAATACGAGTATGTTCGATACAAACCTATCCAGATGAACATGGAGGATAAGAAGGATATGCAGATGATAATCAAAGAGCATATCAGTCTTGGACTCATTGAACCCGGAGTCTCTACCTACAGTAGCCCTGGATTTCTGGTAAGAAACCATGGTGAAATAAAGAGAGGTAAACCCAGGTTAGTTATTAACTATCAAGGTATCAATAAGATATTAGAATTTGATGGTTATTACATTCCTAGTAGAGAACACTTAATTGATTGCATTAAAGGAGCAAAAGTGTTTTCTATATTCGATTGAAAGTCTGGGTTTTATTAGATTAAAATGGAGAATGAATCAAAGAAATTTACTGCATTCTCCATGTAGCACCCCCTTTGCTACAAGAGCTATATCTACCCTAAACGTCATAGTTATAGTAATCCCTGTGTTCATATATATACATTTGCACATAATCATCTAATCAATATGCATACGTAATCACAACGTCATAACGACATAGTCAACCCACAACATCACATATATACAAATCAAACACCACAGGTGATCCACCACAGTTGATCTCTACGCCCATGTTCTCTTTATACAAACAAAATAAGATTTGTACTCTAGCTGACAAAAGGAGAAAACAGCATACTGGCCCGACCTGACTGAGTATAGTGCGTAGACCTATTCTTCAACAGTCAGATACCTGAAAGTCTACTCTTGAAAGAAAATGTCAACAGAGGGATGAGCCTGCCACTCAGTAAGCAAATAATCAGCTCTATCTATATATGTATATCAAACACAGCCTAAACAAGACAAGTAGGCAACATGAATGGATTACAGTCAATTTAACTCCAACATAATTGTAGTACACCACATAGCTATCTCACAATAAAATAATCAATTAAACCTCCTTTTTCCTAATTTGCTTACCAGAAGGTGATATCGTGTTTTTCCCGTCAACTCAGTCTCACCGTTATATAAATTCAAGTGAATCCCCTTGACAGCCGGCTCATCAATCTCATTTCGCATCATAGCTCTTTCAATTCGCATCATAGCTCTTTTATTTCGCATCATAGCTCTTTTCACATCACATCTTTTTCATATCGCATCAAAGTTCTTTTCATTTCATTTCTTTCTCATATCGCATCAAAGCTCTTTTCATTTCATTTCGCCTTATAGGCTTTTGAACACATCAAGGGGTATTCACGCCACAATTATATTCAATTTCCACCACTCCCTCATATCCACATATCACCATTCTTGTAAACAACTAGTAACGTAATATTTTATATCAACATATTCTCATTTTCAGACATCCACAACACATCATACAACAAACATAATATTTCAACGTGTCTTCGCATTCCACGTACACAATATCGTCAATCAAATTAAATCATTCACTATTCATATATTTTTAGATAAACCAACATCAGCATGAATCACAAATTTATATAACAGTAATTATCACAAATAAATGGAACATATATAGATAATACTAATTATTTACTTAACTCAACCTCACAACGTTTCTTTCTACTCAATCGCTAATTGTCAGTCCTTTCACCTCACTCCCGTATCCTATAATGAGTTATACCACACACCATTAATATATCGAGAATATCGTAATTTCTTCTAAATATAATATTAAATCTTATTTGTACGATTTCCATTAATTCTTTAATATTCCACTTCTATCGAAATATAAAACTTCGTTCTAGTTCTTCTCAATAACTAGACACTATAGGCTTCATAAAAATATTTATAATTTATCAAGTGATTCACAGGAATTTATTTAACGTAACCCCTTATACATTTATAACTATCATTTTTAATAACATCCTTAAATTAAATTACATTAAAACATCATTCTTCCTCTTTAACAATATATTATATCTTAAGTATAGTTTTCGGAATATTCCTACGAATTTGTTATCAATTTCTCGCTATTATATAATTTAATTAAATAACAATACGTAGAATTGTGTATTTGGTTAACAATTTCGATGGAATTATATAAATTGGCTATAGCAACATTCAAATCTAATAAATTTAATAATCTAATTAACTAACGATATCATTTTTATATCCGATTTGATATTTAATTCGGTACTAATTTAAATAGTCAAAATCATAAAGTACTCCAATTAAATAGTATATCGCTTAATATAAATTTAATAAAATAAATGAACTAATTAAATAATATAATTACATAAATTTATATAAATTAAAATCAATATTTCATACCTGAAATATTGCGGAAATATTGCAGAGCTGGTTATGCAAAAGTATGTGTGTGAATATGAATTCACACACACACACATATATATATTTTTTTAAGTTGGGGGGCGGGGGGTTGAGGCTCCCTCCCTCTTTTATATATTATGTACATATATTTATATATTATTATTATTATTATTATTATTGTTATTATTATTATTATTATAATATATTATATTTAGTTTTAAACTTTTTTTAAAATACCTTTCACGTCCCTCCTAATATAATTTGCCCCAAAATATTATCACGAACTCCAATTTAATCTGTTCAAGTTTTATTATATCTCAAATTCAATCTATAATTTATTTATTAATTAAATTTAAATTCCTAATAATTACCAATTAGTCTCCCAATTACGTGAAAAATTCTACGGACGTCACACTCCACATCACAGGGACAGTATATCTGGAATGTGCTTCCAATGGGTTTAGCTAATGCACCCCAGATATTTCAAAGAAAAATGGATAATCTTTTCAAAGATTATTTTGAGTTCATGTTTGTCTATATTGACGACATACTAATTGCATGCAAAAATATGAAAGAGCATATTAAACATCTTGAAATATTTTCCGATGCATGCTATAAAGAAGGTTTAGTACTTTCTGAAAAGAAAGCTACTATTGCAGTCAATAAGATTAAATTTTTAGGAATCCTTATTGACGAAGCAGGAATTGAGTTGCAGGACCATATTGTGGAAAAAATCTGCAATTTTCCAGATGTACTCAAAGACAAGAAGCAATTGCAAAGCTTCTTGGGAGTTGTTAATTTTGCAGGAATCTTCATTAAGGATCTTGCAAGATACAGAAAGGATTTCCGACCACTTCTGAAAGAAATGGAGAGTTCAAAGTAAAAATGGGAAGAAATCCACACCAAAAGGGTTCGTGAGCTGAAACAAGTTTGCAATAACCTTCCAAAGCTTGCTATACCGCAAGACGGGGATGAATTGGTGGTCTACACAGACGCCAACGATTGCAGATGGGCAACAGTGCTCATGAAAAAGACAACTACAGGGGAAGAACCTTGTAGATATACCGGAGGGTTGTTCTCAGAACAACAAGCCAAAGTTTGGCACATAAAGGAGAAAGAATTCTCTGCGGTTTGGAAGGCTTTCAAAAAATAGCCTTTATTTTTACTTGCTAAAGAATTTACTTTAAAAGTTGATAATACTAATGTCAAGGCTTTCTTAAAGAATAAATTAGAATAAAAAATAGAGAAAGCTCGTATTATCAGATGGCAAGCAGAATGCCAATATTATTGTTATAATATTGTCATTATAAAATCTAATGAAAATGTTCTTGCAGATTTCCTGACGAGAGATGGAGGCATCTGAAGCAAACTCCATCATGTTGAGACTCAGGCACCTCCGGGAAAACCTCGAGGAGCTTGATAGAAAGTTCTGACAGCTAGCAGTAAATGCTCAAATTGCCGGACAAATCCAAAGAGCTGATCTAGACACGGTCCAAGTCGCAATAAGGAGTTCTTTATTAGCATCCACTTCGCTATGAAACGACTTACGAGAACCAATTCGAAAGGCATCACCTTCGGGGATGACTCACGAGTTGCGGGAGCATGACCCAAAACATGCCTTTAGAGTATAGGGCTCTACACCTGTAGCGTCGGATTCTAGTACCAATTGCACAAGACCATCACCAGACTCTGGTGAAAAGGCAACAATTGAGTCTCAGGAAGTGCAAACTCCTGTTGATTCAAGTCAACCCAACACCTCTGGGGTTAAAGAGGGAGAGATTAGCCTTAGGCCAATGACAGGCACCTCTAAGGCTAATACTAACGAATTAATATCTTCTTCTGCTTGGCAGGATTATCAACGTATGTGGGAAAAATTAATTTCCCGCAAAGGAGTCAATCCAAGCAAGACCATTATGAAACGTCTGGAAAATATAATAGAGTCTGGATGTTAGAAGGGTCTAAACCAGAAGATGTCAGAGAATGGTATGATTTTCGAGCTCTTGCTTCAGTTCATACTATGTCACCAAGTTTTTCGAAAATCTCAAAGCTTCCGGAGTGGATTAGTGGGGCGGTCTTTGATTCATGACAGAACAACCCCCACTTAAAGAGAGGCGACATTCTGGAGATAAAATTCATTTCAGTTGCTCCAGAAACAGCAGGAAAAGGGTCTCATCCAGCATTTCATTTCATGAAGTTGCAGTGGCCAGACATGATGGCGTTTAATAAAATCAAAGCTGCCTCATAAGAAGCTCCTTTGGTATCAGCTATTAGCGAAGACAGTATCTCTACCAGGAGAGCTTGGGGATTATAGGTCTGTCTCACAGAGATGGACAAAGTCAACTATCCATTCAAAATCTTCTCAAACAAAGTGAATGGATCATTCCTGTTAAATTCCATGACAGGAAAAAGCACGGAGTTCGCTGAAAGCTTATTTGAGAAAAAGAGGATGTTAATCTGGGAAAATAAGCTGCCAGCAACTGAAGCTACAAGGATGAAGACATGCAACATGTTGCATGTTGGGCAATGGCATAACCATCTATGCCCTTGTTGTGAGAAACAAGAAAAGCCCCTGTCCGGGACAAAGATTCGGGTCACAAAAAATAAACCCGAATCGGACCAAGACAAGGGAAAG
>NC_026149.1:9526105-9532694 GCF_000512975.1 Sesamum indicum | reverse complement strand
GGAAAGAGAAAAATTTTTACCAAGAGAAGTAAAAGTTAAACGATGTAAAAAATCGAGAAAATAAGACTGTCGGTAGAAAAAACAGAAGTCAACAGTTAACAGAGCAGCCAGCTGGAAAGCATGTGACCAACAAACCATTATGATCAACAGCTGGAAATCACAAGGCAATGACGAACGCAATGCCGTCATTGTAAACAAGTTTGGAGTCCGAATTTGAAGTCCGCGGATGCCTATAAATAAAGATGCAAGTAAGCAGAAGGGGATCATCAGAAAAACTTCTCCTACTCTTCAAAGCATTTAAGTTCTAAGTCCTTTCAATATTCTGTAGTATTTTAAATTTTCAGTTTATGGGGGTTTCCCCAACGAGTCAAGCCCTCTGTACCATAAGAGGCTAAACGGTTGTCTCCTCCAACGGAGGAATAATATCTATGTAATATTTTCTATATTTCTTCAATAAAAGTAAGGCTTCTGTTCAACTTGTTTGTCCAAAATTTTATTAAGTCCCTATATTGGAGTCCTTTTACGCCCTAAGGTAGGAAACAAAATAGGCTGTGCTGTTTGTTACTGAAGGAGCCAAGTACCTGCGAACCATCTATTGCGGCAGTGTGGTTGGGAGAAGCCTGTAAAATCGAGGACTTGGAATACCCGGAAGCAAGGCGGTCAAAACAAGGTATGAATTTATGGGGTCTTAATTTATTTCGGAAGCATGTTGGGCCAATTTTTTAGCATTAGGGGTTGATTATTAGAAATGAGCAAGAAGATATGAATAAGAGACCAAATACTGCTGAAATTCTAGAAAACCAGGGGACCATAGGAGTACTTTAATAGCCCACTCGCAGTCAAACCGCGTGTGGTTCAAATTCAGTTTGGAGGGGGTTCTTTGAACATTATTTTATATCACAGGGGAGGTAATTGATAATTTAATTTTCACAAGGCGTTTTTTGAACATTTTCATTATCACAGGGGAGGTTTCTGGATTTTTCCCTTCACATATGGGAATGTACCAAAGAATACCAATTTCATGCAATAAAACCAATTAACCAATATTCTTTATGTAATCACGAAATAGCCAATACCAATAGTCATGCAAAACCAATACCACAATCTAGCATCAACCACAACATTCACACATAATTATAGTTTAATTTTCTAGTTAGAGTATATTCAATAATTTTGCCGACTATCACCATCTTAATCAATATATAATCGCATGCACAAAGTATTCATCGTATATGGTATACACACACTGATCGAGTATATAGCAATATTAATCACACAGAATATAGCACCCCCATACCACCCAGTGTGTAGCAGTCAGCATAGGATATTTTTCAATACCTGGAATACCCTGATACACTTCACACCCTGTTCCCTAGCTGTAGCACCCCCCCTACTCACTACATCTAATTATTACTATCTTATCCTTTCTTTAATCAGAACTCATTCTATAAGTAATTCTCTTTCAACTCGTAAAATAAATTCTAATTTATTTTCATAATATATATATATATCATAAAAGTATTAGATATCACCAAAAGGTCAAATTTACCCCCACTAGATGTCCTCATGTACATAACCTCAAGAAAAATCATACCACAACTTTAAATACAAATCCCGATAAAAGACCAGAATATTTAACAACCCACAATCAAAAACTCTAGCTTCAGAAGTCACGGCTGACCCACCTAATAAAGACGACGGCACCGCTCAAAGTCCAATGTGGCTAATCAGTGTGACCTATCTCCTGAAAAGTACGTGGCAAGGAATGAGCTGCCTACTCAATAGGTATAGCTGATCAGTCTATATATTTATACACAGACAAAGATTCACGTACATGCAGTGACACCGATAACAATCATTCGTCATACAACAATATCAGATATAAGCAGCAATACATACTCACAACTGTAAATCAATCCACGACATAATATTCGTCCGTTATCATTTATTAGTTAAGGGCCCCACTTACCCTAGTTGGAGTACATCAGTCAATGGTTTCGCCGGCCATCATCATATCATATACAGCCAGGATACCCGTTGTGTGATATCCCCACATTCTTTTACTCCAGTTGTGTAGCAATATAGCACAGGACATCACAACAACATGGTACCCCCACACCACCCCAGTGTGTAGCTAACAGCACAGGATATTCCCTGCTGCCCCGGAATACCCCACTACCCTACGCGCCATGGTACCTAGCTTAAATCGTATATTTTTTATATCTCATTATCAATCACATTATCATCAATCACAATTTCATAAACCATTGACTGTGTTCCCAACTAGGTAAGCATCATCTTTTATTTCAACTCACAATCGTCATTCTATTCTTTATAATAATCACTTTCTCTAACAACTCCCAATTTCATCAACAATCAATTATATGATTATCACATAATCATATCCCGCATATCTCTACATTACCATCACATACCACATGGTAACAATTTCACCAATATTATGGTATTCTAACAAATAATTCACAACTAATTATATAAACAATCAATATACAAAAGCCACGCATAATAATATAAAGCCAAATCCACGTTCGGATCCAAGAAACCATTATATATAATATATACAATACTACACATATAAATATATATATATATATATATATATATATAAATCCAATTAGCTATACTTACCTTATATCTCAAAATGCTTCTATTTTACGAGGGACTGCTCAACCCTCTACCTTGTCGTCACGTCCTATAATAAATTATAATACGTATAATCAATATGTTTAATTTACCAAATAATTCATAAGAATTCAATTAATCAAACCCCTTATATATTTATAACTATCATTTTTAATAACATTCGTAAATTATATTACCATTGAAACCTCATTTTCCTCTTTAATAACATAATATTTCTAAAATATAACTTCCGAAGTATTTCTATGAATTTTCTGTCAATTTACCGTTGCTATACAATTTAATTAAGCAATAATACATAGAATTACATATTTGGTTAATCATTCCGATGGAATTGTGTAAATTAGCTATAGTAATAATTAAATATAACAAATCTAATATTTTAATTACCCAACTATGTCATTTTTATAGCAATTACGATATTTAATACGACACTAATTTAAATAGCCAAAATCATAAAATACTCCGATTAAATAGTATATCGCTTAATATAATCAATATTTAATAAGTAATAATTAAATCTAACAAATCTAATATTTTAATTACCCAACTATATCATTTTTATAGCAATTGTGATATTCAATACGACCACTAATTTAAATAGTCAAAATCATAAAATACTCCGATTAAATAGTATATCGCTTAATATAATCAACATCTAATAAATGGAGTAATTAAATAATATAATTATATAAATTAATAAAAATTAAAATTCAATATCCATACCTCTGTTTTCCAAAATGTGTGTGTGCGTTGCTGTGTGTATGAATGTGTGTGTGCGCTGCTGTGTGTGTATGAATGTGTGTGTGTGAGTTTGTATTATGTGTAAGTGTGCATATTAATATGGACAAGAGAGGCCCACCGCCTCATTCATTCTACACTCTCTCTCTCTCCTCAATTATACAATATATTATTTATATATATAATATTATTATTTTATATATTTAATTAAACTTTTCTCAAAATACCCATTACGTCCTTCATAATTTTCTAATTAATATAATTTGCTTTCAAATATTATAGCGAACTTCAATTTAATCCGTACAAGTTTTATTATATCCCAAATTCAATCTATAATTTATTTACTAATTAAATTTAAATTTCTAATAATTACCAATTAGTCTTCCAATTACGTACAAAATTCTACGGACGTCACAATTCTCCCCTCCTAATAAAAATTTCGTCCCCGAAATTTAAGTAACTTACCCGTTCAATGGAATAAATAGGGATACTTCTCTTTCATATGCTCCTCAACCTCTCAAGTCGCCTCCCTCGGGGAATGATGACTCCATCTCACCTTTACCATCGGTATATCTTTATTTCTCAATTTCCTTACATTTCTATCCAAAATCTCTACAGGCTCCTCCACATATGTTAACTCCTCGGAAATCTCTATCTCCGACTCACGAATAATGTGGCTAGGATCAGACCGATATCGTCGCAGCATCGAAACATGGAAAACATCATGTATTTGTGACAACTCTGCTGGTAATGCCAGTCGATATGCCAGTGGTCCGATTCTTTCAATAATTTCATACAGCCCAATATATCTCGGACTTAGCTTTCCTTGCTTGCCAAACTTCAGAATTCCTCTCCAACGAGATATCTTCAGGAAAACCTTATCACCTACTTCATACTCCATCTCCCTTCGGTGTTGATCAACATAACTTTTTTGTCGATCTTGTGCTGCCTTCAAACACTTCTTAACTACTTGTACCTTTTCCACTGTTTCCTGCACCAGTTTAGGACCTTCTAGTTGTCTTAGTCCTTCTATATCCCAACAAATCGGACTGCGACACCTTCTCCCGTATAAAGCTTCATATGGAGCCATACCGATACTAGAGTGGAAACTGTTATTATATGCAAACTCCATTAGAGGTAGATGATCATCCCAGTTGCCCTTAAACTCCATTGTACAAGCTCTCATCATATCTTCAAGGGTTTGAATCGTTCTTTCTGACTGCCCATCTATTTGAGGATGGAATGCAGAACTGAATGTAACTTTGTGCCAAATGCCCTTTGTAAACTTTTCCAAAAGCGTGACGTAAATCGGGGATCTCTGTCTGACACAATTGATATAGGCACTCCATGTAATCTCACTATCTCAGAAATGTATAATCCAGCTAACTTATCCAAAGAATCAGTTACTCGTACAGGCAAGAATGAGCAGATTTTGTCAATCTATCCACAATTACCCAAATAGCGTCGTGCTTTCTGAATTTCGTGGCAACCCCACGACAAAATCCATAGTGATCTTCTCCCACTTCCATTCTGGTATTGATAGAGGTCGCAGTTTACCTGCTGGTGCCTGATGTTCTGCCTTTACTTGCTGACATGTCATACATTTAGTTACAAATTCAGCCACATCCTTCTTCATTGTCTGCCACCAGTAGTAAGGTCTTAAATTTCGATACATTTTTGTAGTACCAGGGTGCATTGCATACGGTGCATTATGAGCTTCCTGCAAAATCGCTTCGCGTAACCCATCCGTATCAGGCACACAAACTCGTCCCCCATTCGCTATTGCTCCATCAGCTCTTATTGAAAAAATTATTTTCTTACCAAGTATTATTCTTTCCAACATTCGTAATAAGAAAGGATCTCGAGTCTGTGCTTCTTTGATCTGATCCACAAAGTCTGGCTTAATTTGTAAAGCTGCCAACAAACCCGCTACCTGATCAACCTCTAATTTCGTATTCATAGACCTCATCTCCAGTAGCAATGTCTGATTATGACTCCCCATATTGGCTAATGTACTTGAACTCTTTCTGCTCAAAGCATCTGCTACCACGTTCGCTTTCCCTGGATGGAAGTCAATAGTGCAATCATAATCCTTCAGCAATTCTATCCATCTTCTCTGTCTCAAATTCAATTCCTTCTGTGTCAAGATATATTTCAAACTTTTATGGTCAGTAAGGATCTGAAATTTTTCTCCGTACGAGTAATGTCTCCAGATCTTCAGTGCATGCACAATCGCGGCTAACTCCAAGTCATGTATAGGATAATTTAATTCATGGTCTACATGTCCAAGGAAAACCACTTGATTTACCCAAAATTCACATTTGCTTAACTTAGCATATAACTCCTTCTCTTTCAAAATCTGTAAGACTATCCTCAAATGTTGCTCATGCTCATCTCTATCCCTCAAGTATACCAAAATGTCATCTATAACACAAATAACGAAGTGATCCAGATATTCTTGAAATGTACGGTTCATTAATGCCATGAATGCCGCTGGTGCATTTGTTAACCCAAAAGGCATCACCAGAAACTCATAATGACCGTAACGAGTACGGAAAGCTGTCTTCGGTATGTCATTCTCTGCTATCCTCAACTGCCAATAACCATACCTCAAATCAATCTTTGAAAATATTGTAGCTCCTTTTAACTGGTCTAACAGCTCATCAATCCTCGGTAATGGATATTTATTCTTCACTGTTACCCTGTTTAATTGACGGTAGGCGACGCATAACCTCATACCCCCATCTTTCTTCTTCACAAATAGCACTGGTGCTCCCCACGGCGAAGTACTCGACCTGATAAACCCTACCCAAATAATTCTTCGATTTGCTTTTTGAGCTCTTGTAATTCCACTGGGGCCATTCTGTACGGCGCAATAGAAATTGGGGCAACTCCCGGAAGAGTTTCTATGGTAAAATCCACTTCTCTATGCGGTGGCAATCTTGGTAAGTCATCAGAAAATACTTCAGGGAAGTCTCTCACTATCGGGATTTCCTCCAATGCACGATTAACCTTTTCGGTATCTATCACATGGGCTAGATATGCTTCACAACCCTCTAACATCAATCGTCTTGCCTCCATGGCTGATATTACACAAACTGGCACTACCTGACGATCCCCCACAAATATTACTTTTGATTCGCCAGAACATTCGATCATCACTTCCTTTTTATAGCAGTCAACTATT
>NC_026149.1:9517631-9526035 GCF_000512975.1 Sesamum indicum | reverse complement strand
GGCCGTTTTGGTGGGCGAGATACCACCTTGAGTTGAGAGTGGTGGATGAAGGGCCACATTCTCATTAGTCTGAAGATCTTCCAAGCAGAGGAGGACGTGCTGAATATTCAGGAGCCAAAGCACAGTTGCACATGAGGTGCGTGGAATGAGCTACCTTTAGGGTTGAAAGGAATGGACGTTGAGACCCTTACTTTTGTGGACAGTTGAGACCCTTACCTTTGTGGACAATTATCAGTGCAAGCTGTATGTGTGGCAGAGCAGAGTTAAGGGATGAAATGCTATTGTGGTAGATGAGGGTGCGTTACGGGAGACGACACGCTTCAAGAACCAAGGAGCGTAGGCCTCCGTTATGTGAGAAAGACAACTTGCCGAGCGCTTGAGTGGGAGCAGCCCACTAAGCTGTGTGTTAGGTGCTCATCAGGAGCATGAGCGTGAGCACGATGGAGAACATTCCTCGACAGGATTCTGACACCATAATATGAGCTCTTTGGTCTAAGATTTCCAAGAGGGACTATCGTGTGGATATTCGATGGGAGCAGCAGGCTCCATTGACACCATTAGCGGCATGGTGCGGCAGATCGGTAGGGATTGGGAGCGGGAATCCCAACCTTGCTAGTACATCCCATTCTTGTTTGTGATCGGACCGATGCGAGACTGGCGTTTGGAGTTGCTGCCGGACGGGAATTCAGAGATCCTATCCTTGCAGTTGCGGTCAAGCGCTCGGGACGAGGCAATGAGATTGTGTTTTGTGGTCAAGCTAGGAAAGCTTGGTCGTCAGCCAGATTTGGGACAGGAGGTCTTATTTCTGTGGTGGGTTGAGCGGCAACCCTTTTCGAAAGCTGTTCGGTTCACGAGTGGTGTTGTTCCGATAGTTGGGCAGGTGGCCCATGTTTTGCGGTCAAGTTAGGAAAACTTGGTCGTCTACCGGATTGAGGACAGTGACTCCTTTCGGTGCAGGTTTGAGTGATAACCCTTTTTGGTCCACGAGCGGCGTGATTCCGACAGTTGGGCAGGTGGCCCATTGTGTGTTTGCAAGTGTTTGAGTGTAGTCTACCGTAGAGGCGGATCCGTGTGTTTGCCTAGGGCGGCAACACATAGAGTGGGGGAGAGAGTGTGAAGTGTGACGCTGCTGAGACTCCACACTTCCTTCGTTCCAGATCAATTCGGGTGTATTGAGGCACTGTCTTGAGGAGCATTGGAGATTTGAAAGGCGCTTTTGACAAGACTTGGAGCACAGTTGAGAGAGTCTGGAAGAGAGTGAAGAGCCAGGCACAGACTTCCGAAGAGAGTGTAGAGAGACACATACTTTCGAAGACAGTGTAGAGCCAGGCACAGACTTCAGACTACACTGTGAAGCGAGTGTAGACGAGTACATAGATTTCCATCTTAAGGCGATCAAGCGAGTGTATACAGGCACTGTTTGTTGCGAGCTACCCGACACCATAGGAAGAGAGTGCAATGTGAGGCGCAGACTTCCGTACAGGTTTAGTGTTGATTGAGTGCATCAGAGACACTATGTTTTGTGGAGGAGCAGCTTAGCGTCGCCTCGAGGAGATCTCGTGTTGTGCTGCAGAGGCACTTCACGATTAGAGCGCTCGAAAGAGCAGGATGTCGGTCTGGTGTCGCAAGATACTGAGAGAGTATTGGGCACTGCATACACCTCAATCCTTCGTGTATGTGTTGACGAGGACGTCAACAGATTAAGTGGGTGAGGATCTCACAGGTCGGCTGTGACTTGTGGACGACGTGCGGGCGACTAGGGGATATCAGCTAGCACGCAGTGGACGATGGCTCGTGTTGTGCAGCAGAGGCACTTCACGACTGGAGCGCTCGAAAGAGCAGAAGGTTGGTCTGGTGTCGCGAGATACTAGGAGAGTATTGGGCACCGCATACACCTCAATCCTTCGTGTATGTGTTGATGAGGACGTCAACATATCGAGTGGGTGAGGGTCTCACAGGTTGGTTGTTACCTGTGGACGACGTGCAGGCGACTAGGGGATATCGGCCAGTACGTAGCGACGCAACCTTGGGCTTGAGTAGAAGCTAATGTGCGGAGCAGAGTGCTTTATCCATGGAGATGCTGAAAAAGTGCACTCCTCGGCTCTTTGACTGTTCTACTCTTGGAACAAAAGATTATTTTCTTAAGCCTATTATAAGGGGGACATGATACGGTGAGCCACAGCCGGTCCTCCCCGTGCACGAAGGCGGTACATGAGAAGACGTCTGCACTAAATGAGCATCTCTTGTGGGCATGATGGGGGCCTTGAAGAGCCGGCTCTAGGCAGCTCGTGATAGGAGCGCTAGAGTCCCCGAAGGGCTTGGAAACCTGACGGGCAGCATAGGGCCAGGATGGCCTACATTGGGCGCCGAAACAACCGAGAGGCTCCGTGTGATGTGCAAGGTTGCCCCACGGGCTGCGGGATATCTGGGGCAACACCTCTCGTGCGAATGGGTGATCAAGGCAAGCATTCAAAGACCTCGTGATCCAACTTATGGAATGCGCTATCGAGTTCTAGCCGTCCATGGGGTCCGTTGGCTAAGGATAGGCGGTCATGGGTCGACGCCGCACTGTGGGCATATTGTGAAGCCAAAGCCGAAAGGCAAAAAGGCATGTCGGGCATAGCCGTGCGGGAGAACGGCAAGGTGTCGGTATATCGGTCGGGCCTCGGACTTATGATGTTGTCCTACTCGGGTGAGGCATGGAAGGCGGCCATATGTTGTGGTGATGGACGACGACAGAGCCGAACGCCTAGGATGTACCGAGTGATGACAAGAAACTCGAAAGCTCCGTACCTCGTGACAACTGTCGTCTTCGCCTCATCACCCTCCTTGACTCGGACCTGCCAATAGCCCGACCTCAAGTCTATCTTCGTGAAGTAGTTCGCTCCACTCAAACGGTCGAAGCAGTCTGCCACCAACGGTATCGGGTACTTGTTCTTCACAGTAATCTTGTTTAGTGCCCGATAGTCACAACACAGGCGTAGGGAGCCGTCGGCCTTCTTCTGAAATAGGACCGGCGCTCCATACGGCAACTTCGCGGGTTTGATGATTCCGCTCTCCAACATATCCTTCAACTGCTTCCTAAGCTCCACAAGCTCAGGTTGCGACATTCTGTACGGTGCCCTGGCGGGCGGCCTCGTGCCAGGCACCAACTCAATCTCGTGATCCACTGCCCTCTTCGGCGGTAGCTTCCGAGGCAGCTCGTCTGGCAGCTCGTCTGGCATCACGTCTTCAAACTCCATCAACAGATTCTTAATGCCGCCCGGGATGGGCCCTGACACCTCTTCTATTTCATCAAGGCAAAGAGTGCACAAGTAGGATGGTTCATTCCGCTTGCGCCCCTTCTCAAACTGCATGGCCGACAAATTCCTCTCTCCAGTACGTCCGGCCAAGGTAGGGATGACACACGGTTTCGCTCCCATCATCATCAACGAGTCGACATGGGGTAGAACAGCTGTGCGTGTATCCCGTAGAAATTCAAGCCCAAGGATAAGCTTGAAATCGTCCATTACCACAACCGAAAGATTGGTCTTTCCTTCATAAGCACCAACCTTAATCTGCACAGACTTGGCTACACCGGCAAGGGGTTGTGCAGCCGAGTTGATCGCCTTCACACGCCCAACTCCCTTCTCCAGCACGAGCCCGAGTCTCGCCACTTCGGCGCTCGCAAGGTAGTTGTGAGAGGCTCCAGTGTCGATCATGGCTCGAATCGGCTTGCCATGAATCTTCACATCAACGAACATCAACCCTTTCTTCCGAGGAATCCGGGGCTGGACTTCTTCTTCTTTCTGTTCCGGCTGTTCCACAGTAAGAGCCGGGACAGTCTTTTTCGCAAGGGGTGGCACAACTCTCTTCGCCGCCACCGTAGAGAATGTGTTGCACCATTGGTTTACGGCCCCCAAGTTGTCCTCATACTCCTCCGTGTCATTCTCACCACCTGCCTCTGCTTGTGGCTCCACACTCTTTGAGGACGACGCCTTGTCGGTAAAGGTCGTTGCCAGTGCATTCAACACCTGTCTCTTCGGGCAATCCCGATACATATGCGGACCATCGCAGATCAAACACCCTCTTCTCCTCTCGGGTGCTCCCTGCCTGTTCTCTTGGGGCTTGTTCCTGTTTGAACTGCCCTGTGAGCCATTCTGAGAGTGGGGCCTCTGGTCTCCCCCACCTCTGTTGAAGTTATTCCTGAACCATCTCGTCCCATTCGACTTCTCCCGCTCAGGACTAGGCGTCGCCTGCCTATCCTTTTGAGTCTCTAGGTTGAAATCGGCCAGGCGTTCGGCCGCTATAATAGCCGAACTCAAATCGGTCACTCGTTGCCTCTGCAACTCGTTTCTCGCCCACTGTTTCAAGCCTTCCATGAAAGTGAACAGCTTGTCTGCCTCCGACATGTCTCGGATGTTCAGCATCAGTGCTGAGAAAGCTTTGACATATTCCCGCACGGAACCTGTATGTTCAAGCTTTCGCAATGCCCTCCTGGCATTGTACTCCACATTCTCGGGGAAGAACTGCTCTCTGATCGCCTCCCGGAGGAGAGCCCACGTGTCGAGCTGTATTTGATGAGCCTGGATTTCCGCAAACTTGGTCCGCCACCACAGCTTTGCGTCACCAGTTAGGTACATGGTCGCAGTCGCAACCTTCCTTGCCTCGTCCCGCACGTCTGCCGCAAGGAAGTACTGTTCCATGTCGAAGAGGAAGTTCTCGACCTCCTTCGCATCACGCTCACCGCTATAGGCCTTCGGTTCTGGTATTCGAAGCCTAGCACCGGGGTCGTGAGCAATCATAGGCGTGCTACCCACTGCACGCTGGAGCAGTCCAATCTGAATGGACATCTGCTCCATGTCACGCCGCATATCGGCAATGCTGTCGTTTCCGAATACGCCAGCCATCTCCTGAATCACGTGCCGACACTCGTCCAACTCCGAATTCAGCACCGTGATCTCAGATTCTAGAGAAGAGACCTTCGTCTCCAATTCCACCAACCGGGAGTGTCCGTCCTCCGGGTTCTCAGCTCTCTCGCTGGATGAAGCTGCGGCATGTCGCGGGCTTTCCGGATCTTGCCCCGATGCCCTCGCAGCAGTAGCGGTCCGCCTCGGCCCCATCGTGGCACGAGGCTCTGATACCACCTCTCACGAGGCGCCTATCACACAGCGCGTCGTGTGGCTAGTAGTCCGCTGACTACGTCCGCCAATACCTCCGCTCGGCACAAATGCAGCGCGCCGAATATATCAGAGTCGGGAGGAACAATCACAAAACAGTAAATTGCGCACGCGGATTCAGAAAACCAAATTGCATTGAACTGAAAATGCGTATACAATGATCAACGATGCTAGAGCAAGGGGTTCGCCTTGAGGGGGACTCTAACACGTCACTAAACCAAGCTTCTTGAACTCATTCCCCCCTATAATAGGCTTAAAAAAATAAATCCTATTGCCTACACTAGACACTAGAAAAGCTGAAATTTGCAACTCAAGAGGCGTAACGTCCCCTTGAGGAATCTAAACAACATAAAGCAAATAACAAAGCAGTAACAAAGCAATAAAAGGCCTACACCTAAGACTCTAACACAGTTGGGTGTCCGTCGTCTGTCGATGAAGGCTGAGTGGTCGGCCATGTAGAACGGTTGAGTGGCCGAAGTGCGCGTCACGGGGGCCTAGTGTGCGGGCAGCCCGTGACACACGGGCAAATAAACCATCAAATTACATCCCAATCGACTATTCTCTCCGGGTATTTTAGATGCAAATTCGGATGAAATATATGAATGTATAGAGCCAGGATCAATCAGAACATAAGTCATAATGTCAGATAACAATATCGTACCTGATATCACGTCATTCGATGCTGGGGCTTCCTCTCTAGTAATGTTATATATCCTTGCCTGGGTCTGTCCCTGAGTAACTTGTGCTCCAGGCCCCCTTATACTGCTACTAATAGCGTGGCTACTATCTCTATTACCCGCGCCTCTACCTCTGCCTCTACCTCTCCCAGTTCCCCTGTCACTACTCCCAACACTGCTTTGGCTCTGAGTCCCGCTAGTAACACTTTCAACCCCGCCTATAGTCTGACTGGAACAATTCTTGGCAATGTGTCCTCTACCTCCACAGTGATAACAAATCTTCGGTATATCCTCCCGTCGCCAACATGACCCTTGATGTTGTCTTCCACAGGCAAAACAGCTCGGAGGAAAAATTGGTCCTCGACCATAACTCGGTCCAGCTCCCCTTCCTAATCCAGTAGAAGGCATAACAAATGAACTACGTTCAAATGAACCTCTGCTAAAGCCCGTGGATCCCCTGAACCTCTGCCCACTACTTCCTCGAAAAATGGGACCACCACGTGTAAAATTTCCACTTCCCGCTGAGAATGAGCGACCGGTTCCCCTCTTGGTCAACCTACTCGATTCTCCTATTGTATAGGTTGATTTCCTCTTCTCTTCCCCCTTCTTCTTGTCCTCCATTACTGCTTCTTCCATCCGAACCGCCGATTTAACAAGAGTTTTAAAATTTATAATTCTGACTGTGAGACCTCTTCTGATCTCCGGTCGTAGCCCTTGCTCAAAACAGTAACAACGATCCTCCTGCGTCGCTATTGCTTCTGGTGCATACTTTGCTAGTGCCGCAAAACGAAGTTCATATTCTGCCACCGTCTGATCATCCCCTTGCACTAAATTCAAAAACTCCATCCTCTTCTTGTCTCGGTACATCTTGGGTCTGTATTTATCATCAAATTCTTTCTGAAACTCAGCCCAAATTATTTCTCTTGGCTCATATCCCCTCTTTCGACCTAAATCAAATCAAGGCATTACCCACGAACAAAGAAACAACATACTTAAGTCGATTCTCTGGAGTGCAATCTACCAAATTCATCACATCTTCAACTTTTTCCCACCATCTTTCAGCAGTCTCTGGGTCTAGCGTACCCTCAAATTCTGTGGTCCCCATCTTTCTGATTCTTTCATAATTATGATCAATTGTAGGGACTACTGGTGCTGGCACTAGAGTGGATGCGCACGCTTGTGCAAGTAACTACGCTTGGGCTTGTGCTTGGGCTTGAAAAATCATTTGAAATATCTGTGCATACTCTGGTGGTAATCCTGCCACTGGAGCACCACCGGGAGGAATAGGAGCTTCAGCACCAACACCCTCTCAACCTACCTCCACCCCACCTGCACTTGTAGGTGCCACTGAGCCCTCTACGGACTTCGCTGACTCTTCTCTACTAGCTACTGGGTCAGCACGTGTACCTTGAGAAGCCATCCTACATTAAACAATTCAATCATTAAAGACATCTCACAATCATTACCCTAAAAACGTAGACCTACTCTGATACCACCCAATGTAGCACCCCCCTACTCACTACATCTAATTATTACTATCTTATCGTTTCTTTAATCAGAACTCATTTTATAATTAATTCTCTTTCAACTCGTAAAATAAATTCTAATTTATTTTCATAATATATATATATCATAAAAGGTATTAGATATCACCAAAAGTTCAAATTTACCCCCACTAGATGTCCTCATGTACATAACCTCAAGAAAAATCATACCAATACTTTAAATACAAATCCCGATAAAAGACCAGAATATTTAACAACCCACAATCAAAAACTTTAGCTTTAGAAGTCACGGCTGACCCACCTAATAAAGACGACGGCACCGCTCAAAGTCCAATGTGGCTAATCAGTGTGACCTATCTCCTGAAAAGTACGTGGCAAGGAATGAGCTGCCTACTCAATAAGTATAGCTGATCAGTCTATATATTTATACACAAACAAAGATTCACGTACATGCAGTGACACCGATAACAATCATTCTTCATACAACAATATCAGATATAAGCAGCAATACATACTCACAACTGTAAATCAATCCACGACATAATATTCATTCGTTATCATTTATTAGTTAAGGGCCCCACTTACCCTAGTTGGAGTACATCAGTCAATGGTTTCGCCGGCCATCATCATATCATATACAGCACAGGATACCCATTGTGTGATATCCCCACACTCTTTTACTCCAGCTGTGTAGCAATATAGCACAGGACATCACAACAACATGGTACCCCCACATCACCCCAGTGTGTAGCTAATAGCACAGGATATTCCCTGCTGCCCCGGAATACCCCGGTACCCTACGCGCCATGGTCCCTAGCTTAAATCGTATATTTTTGATATCTCATTATCAATCACATTATCATCAATCACAATTTCATAAACCATTGACTGTGTTCCCAACTAGGTAAGCATCATCTTTTATTTCAACTCACAATCGTCATTCTATTCTTTATAATAATCACTTTCTCTAACAACTCCCAATTTGATTTCATCAACAATCAATTATATGATTATCACATAATCATATCCCCGCATATCTCTACATTACCATCACATACCACAT
>NC_026149.1:9462293-9517582 GCF_000512975.1 Sesamum indicum | reverse complement strand
ATATATATATAAATCCAATTAGCTATACTTACCTTATATCCCAAAATGCTTCTATTTTACGAGGGACTGCTCAACCCTCTACCTTGTCGTCACGTCCTATAATAAATTATAATACGTATAATCAATATATTTAATTTAATAACATTCGTAAATTATATTACCATTGAAACCTCATTTTCCTCTTTAATAACATAATATTTCTAAAATATAACTTCCGAAGTATTTCTATGAATTTTCTGTCAATTTACCGTTGCTATACAATTTAATTAAGCAATAATACATAGAATTACATATTTGGTTAATCATTCCGATGGAATTGTGTAAATTAGCTATAGTAATAATTAAATATAACAAATCTAATATTTTAATTACCCAACTATATCATTTTTATAGCAATTGTGATATTTAATACGACACTAATTTAAATAGCCAAAATCATAAAATACTCCGATTAAATAGTATATCGCTTAATATAATCAACATTTAATAAATGGAGTAATTAAATAATATAATTATATAAATTAATAAAAATTAAAATTCAATATCCATACCTCTGTTTTCCGAAATGTGTGTGTGCGTTGCTGTGTGTATGAATGTGTGTGTGTGCGCTGCTCTGTGTGTATGAATGTGTGTGTGTGAGTTTGTATTATGTGTAAGTGTGCATATTAATATGGACAAGAGAGGCCCACCGCTATTAATATGTGTGTGTGAGTTAGTCCCAAAATCCTATTTTTTTGACAGAAATAGTCCTATTCCGTTAACAACTAATGGAAACGGTTCCGTTAGTCAACTGGGGAAAATATCACTTTGGTCCCACTAGATAGGGCCCTTCTCACTTGTAGTCCCACGCTTTACGTGTTCAACATTTTTAGTCCCAAAATCCTATTTTGTTAACAGAAATAGTCCTGTTCCGTTAACAACTAACGGAAACGGCATGTGAGTTGTTACGTGCAGTAAGTCAACTGGCAGCTGGCGAATAAAACAAAAACCAGGCTTGTGTTCAGTTTTTGGAGGGAAAAAAAGGCGCCAGAAAAATAATTTTTTGCTATTTATATATGTAAATAACCCACAAACACAACACAATATTTTCATCTTGTTTTCATCACTTAATCTTGAGAGCAATAGGCCAAAAGATGTTACAAACATCTCAAAATACTTCTAATATTGAATGTTATTGTAATGGTGAATTATGTGTAAAAAGATGTTCTTATATATTACTAGATGACCTTTTAGTAGTGGCGAATTATGTGTAAAAGGACTAATGGATATGCCCTTTTTGCAAGTAATTATAGTTTATGTTGTGTTTAAATATGTAAGCATAAATCCTGAAAGCAATAAAAACGAAAACTAAAATTGCACAAAAGCACTAAATTGCAAGAAAACAGAAAATATACTGAAATCCACTGATTTTGATTATTAATGAAGTGTGCTGTAAAGTGCAACTTTACATGCTTAAAATCTGCCAAATGCTACCACTTTACAAATCCAAAATGTGCCAAAACATCCCCCAAAGTCTTACAGTACCTTGAAATATTTTGTTCCTTAAAACATCACACAATATTTGAAGTATTTTGAGATGTTTGTGACATCTTTTAGCCTATTGATCTCAAGATTAAGTGATGAAAAAAAGATAAAAATATTATATGGTGTTTGTGGGTTATTTACATACATAAATATCAAAAAAATATTTTTTTGGCACCTTTTTTTCCATCCAAAAACTAAATACAAGCATGGTCTTCTATTTTTTTCACTAGCTGCTAGTGGACTAACGACACGTGACTTGTCACGTGCCGTTTCCATTGGTTGTTAACAAAACAGGATCATTTCTGTTAAAAAAATAGAGTTTTGGGACTAAAGGTGTTGGACACTTAAAGCGTGAGATTGCAAATGAGAAGGGCCCTATCTAGTGGGACCAAAAGTGATATTTTGCCCAGTTGACTAGCGGCACGTGACTTGTCACATGCCGTTTTCGTTAGTTGTTAACGGAATAGGACCATTTCTGTTAAAAAAATAGGATTTTGGGACTTAAGGTGTTGAACACGTAAAGCGTGGGACTGCAAGTGAGAAGGGCCGTATCTAGTGGGACCAAAAGTGATATTTTGCGGATTTAAAGCTTTATCTATCAATTTTGTGTAAATTCGGTTCTTTAGCCTAATTTAGGACTCCTTTGCCCTTTTAATGATAAAGCTTACTAGTCTATCCTAATGCTCTTAAAAGACCCAACATGCTTTCAAAATAAAACTAAGTTTCTATATATTCATACCTTCTACGTGAGCAGTAGTTATGAGATGCAAAATGAATGGACATAGACTAAACTTGCTCATTAAAAAGCAGCGTAGGAGTAAAATTATCCGAAATTGGGTGGGAGGCGTAAAATCACACATTTATGAAAGTTACAGGACTAAAACTAAAATACGTAAACTTAAAAGACTAAAATTCAAAGCAGACAAATTTAAAGAACTAAATAAATAATTTTTTCAATAAGGAGTACTAGTTTTACTTATGAGTTGGCCTAATTGGCTAATTGTATTGATTTTTCGACTAGCTTTATTAATTATATTCAATTAATTAATTAAATAAAATTTACATAAATTATAACAGATATGGGTGAGATTTCAATCTTAAAAATACCGCTACTCTATCTAGTACAAGAATATAAATATAACTTGTATATAACCACATTCAGGTTTAAGTTGTCATCATATATACTCACAGTTTTGAGGATATTGGAATTATAGAATTTGGTTGCAGATGAATTATCTACTCAACTTCCTTGTGATCCTTTAGGACCAGTCATGCCATGGACTTCCGTGCAAGTGTCATTTAAAATTATATTATTATTTGAAAATTGGAGGAATATATGTATATCATGCATGAGTATACATACGTATTAAAAGAGTCTTTCTTGCGACGAACTCTTGAAACTGTTCATTGGTAAATAAAAATGAATTATTCACTGGCTTTCAAAATTCTATGGAGCTAAGTGCTATAATGTGATTATTATGCTGATCATGTGAAATTGTAGTATTAATTATGAAGTTCTGTTGGAAGCGACCTCTAGAGTACAGCTCATATTCAAGAGGTCCCATTTATCTTGATATTGTTCTATTTGTCGTACTATTCAATATCCATGTGATCTTTAAATGATCTACCGCCTATGTGATTGTTCGACTGCATTCACGGATTTGATCATGCGATTCTTGCTAAGCGATCAATGGGCCTGGGTGCTAAACGGTTCACGGGGTACTTAGGATAGCATTGGGCTGCTAGTTGACGCTTCGTTGTTCAGGTCCCACTTGGGTGTCTTTTCAAGGGCAGGCTGGAGATTGCTTGTGTGTGATTGGCACCGCCATGTACCTAGGCATTACCAATTCCATGCAGTCATCAGGTTGCTCCCTGCATGGAGGATAAGGTAATAAACAGTTTTTTGGGAGATACAAGTTGGTGATCATGAGATTCAGTCCTTACCTGATATGATTTTCATAGGCTCGATTGTTATCGGTGTTAGTCAATATGACATGTTTCAAATGTTTTGATTGAGTTTCCTCTTATTGACTATTTTCTTTCATGTGCACACATTCATGGCCTTACTAAACTTTTGCTTATATAATTTAAATTTCTTTCTCTAGATACAGGTGATAAATTAATCAAGTCAGAATTTTGTTGCCTTAAGAAAGAGATCAAGATGATTGGAAACGAGACTAAATTGTTAAGGCTCGTAGTTTTGTCTGATTATCAAATTTTAATTTTGGTGAATATATTATTTTAAAATTATCATCTGTAGTGAATCTTTGAGGGATTTCGTTTTAAATAACTCACATTTTGTTCAAGGAATTCTTATGGATTAATAGTAAATTAGTCTCCAAGGAATTCTTATGGATTTTGTTCCCTTTTTCAGAGCTCCTAAAATATACGTAGTTTTTAAAATTGTTCTTTTTTACTCTCATGTTCTTAAGGTAGCTCGTTTGTTTCTTTTTAGGACAAGTCATATTTTTCTTGTTGATGCAGGTCACATAATTTGGGATCGAGTCGTGGAGTTGGGTTTTTTGAGGTTGAGTCGCTGAATCCCCTTTTGAGCTTCCTACGAGTGGATCTTGAGAACAGAACGAACGTTAGGCTTGCCAAGTAGCCCCTAACTAAGGCCCTCCGATGCTCAAGTTAGAAAAATGGGGTCGAAAACGATCAAGGGAGAATGAGTGAGATCAAGAAAAAGGTGCTAAATGCACTTGCCGAAATATTCATAAATGCTAGTATTTATAGTTGTACGGTACCGCATGGTTGGGTGCCACGTGGCATCATCTGGGTGTTCCGATGTCAGGTGATCCGACGGCTACCAAGGCGGGCGGGTCCCATGGGTCAGGCGGGTCAGGTTGCACGACCTAGCCCGCCCCTTCACGCGCGGATCCTACCATTAGTTGCAAATTCCTTTACAAAAAGGGGTATTTTGGTCCTTTACAAATTACCCTCATCACTTGTCATATCACTTTATTTGGAGCTCTTGATTTTGATGTACTTTCAATATAATTTTCAACATATTAATTACAAAATTATTATTAACACCACTTAATAAAAAATTAAATTAAAAAAGGCTTGATTAAATCTTTCCTAGGTACTTGTTCGAGGCCGTTTTTGTTCACCTTATAAGAATATTGTCTCGTTCAGATGCCTTCATAGCAAATCCTTAAAGGATCTTATGTATATTTGTAACATTTTTCTCTTGGAGCTTGTAAAGAAAATGCCTTAATAGCAAATCTCCATTGGGATTCTTATGAATTTTGTTCCCTTTTTTAGGCTTGTACAAAGTACATAGGTTATGTTTGTTTTTGTTTTTGGCCCATCTCAAAGATGAGCTAAAAATTTTATAAGTTTGGTTCTCTTTATCTTCCTGTTTTCTGCCATATTTTAGACTATTTTACTTTATTTTGCAGGCCCACTCTAACTCTGCAACTAATTACAGAACACTGCAAAAGAACGACTTCTCGCGCAGGAAAAGAACATCTTCTCTCCACTTTTGATTTCGACTCCACCGTCGCCGTTCCGAAGACCCACCGGCCGAGATGTATATCCATCAACTCCCCTCCTCAAGGCGAACATTCCGGTATGTTTCAATTCAATTTTCATCCATCTTTTCAATGTGTAGTATATTGAACCATTTTGTACATTCAAGCTTCGATTTGCAGCCGTTTGAGGGCCTTACGCCCGTGAACCACCACCATTCGTCTGCCCATCGTCCGTCGAGGCCAACGGACCCTCATCCATCGAGTTTCGACAACTGTACGGCGAGATTGAGCTTCTTCACCGAAATGCCGATCATTTCACCAACAGATTTCTTCGCAGTTGATGGTGATGTCACAAAGGTTGGGTAATTTTCTATTTTCGAGTGAATACGGTTTCAAATTTATTTTTTTCTGTAATTTATTGAAATGGCTTCAATTGAATTATTGAATCACTGTATCGCCATTATTATTGCTGCAACCGAGCATGTGCTCTTTTGGTTCGTTTCTGACTTTTACCGACATATTATCAGCTTTTCTTTTATTAATTTTTACTATACTGTCAGATACATCAGTGCTTGTATACGTATTCATACATGAATACATCGATACTTTCAAAATATTTCACTGTTTCGCCCGTCAAACAATAATGGTGGAGACTATCTGAATACATCGATATTTTCAAAATATTTCACTGTTTCGCCCGTGAAACAATAATGGTGGAGAGTGTACTCCTTCCTCTATATATTTATGTAACTTTAGATGCATTTTGCACTTTCATTCTTTCCTCTCATTCGCAAACATTGTATGAATAGCCAATTTGGTTACTTTGCTTAGAGTAAAGCATTGCGTCGTAGTTGTTTACACGCTCATTTCGTTGGAGATTTTCATTGGTGGTGGAGTTTTGTCATCCATCTAACATTGTCCTTTACTACTTTTTGTGATTAAGGTATGTATATGAACTTTAGCTTTGTGGATATTTGTTTTCTGTGTATGGATTCAATCGGATATCATAATATTGAGATGTAATTTGCTTCTACGATATGGCTTTGTCTGCAATTTGGTTAGACTTTGTCTAAGTTGGAGAGGAGTTAATGTTTTAGATTGATATAGCATGCTTTTGTTTAAATATGATGTTATTTTGCCTTCAAATGGTTTGTGGATTTTGTTTATGTTCGGTTAATTCATACATATGTGTATCCAATGTCTCTTTTGGTGGTCTCTTGTAAATTGATTGCTTTTTGTGACTTCCTTTCGACGCCCTTTATACAGTTTGGATACCTCATTTGGGCTCCTTGATTTAGGTTCTATTATTAAAACGTCAGCATTTTTGTAGTTCCATTACTTGAACTGTATTCTTGGCACTGTATATGAGGAGTGAAGTTCCTTTTGTGATGCTTTTCGGGGGAGTTCAGAGAAGGTCCACTTTAGGTACTGCTGAATGAATGTTTTACATGTTATTGAGCAGGATTTCAGTCTCAGCTTTAGGTCCCCACAGAGGGGGTGAAGGGTAGCTTTTTTTCATTCCATCTTTTCTATTTTCCAGTTGTTTATAGCACCAGGAATCACCCATACTTTATGCATTTAGGGCCTTTCGTAATTCATCTCCCCTAGGAACCAAACGCATACCCATATTGCCAGTTGGGATGTAGTGGAACAGGTAGCTCGTGGGGATGGTGGCCCACGATTGGCGCGCAATATTTCATTAGCGCCACGTCGAAGTCTAGACATGGGTTCTGGAGTTGGCGGGATTGGATCATGGACAGATTACATTCGTCGCTTTGGCGTGCAATCCGACCGTGGAGGCCATTCGCATAGTGAGGGAGACAGTACAGCACGCTCACGGCGACCACAAGGAATTCCACCACGGCGACGTGACGGTCCTTAATTCATAGTGGTATTGTTGTAGAATATATGAATCAGTCACTTGTTGTCATATGTTAATTACAATTATAACGGGAACATGATTTTGTGCGTCTTTTATCATTCAATGACTGATGTGAACTGATTGTCGTAGTTTATGAACACTACTCCGTATTAATCCAAAATATATTTTCCGAACCATTGCAATATGTAGTTATAAATTTTAATTAGTTAATACTGGATTTTGTGGATCTTCAAAATTATAAAAAATGAAGGATGCATTGGAGGGTTGATTTACATGTTAAAGGTTTGTATTTGATTTTTAAATATAAATATATTCATTTTTACCATTTAATATTTTATATGTAATATTTTTCTACATCATTAGAATAATTAAAAAATTTAAAAAATCCAAAATAATATGTCAATTCTACGCTGTTAATTCATATAATACATTATTTCAATAATATATTTACATTTATCACCTTGCATAGAACGGCTAACAAAAATATTGTTAATGGATTACTAGAGTGCATTTAATTATTTATAAAAGTGTATTTATATAAATTATATTTTTTTATTTTCATACAAAAATAATTAAAAAATACTATTTATTTTAATTCACTCACAACTAAATAAATTATATACATATATTCATATATATATATATATAAATATATATAAAAGAGACATGATTTGACAATGAACAGTAATTTTTGTCTCCCACTAACCAACATCAAATATAATATACTTATTTTATATTATCTCCAAAAACAAATCCAAACATATACACTATCTCTAACTAACACCTATTTATCTTTGTTTTTCTCTCTCTATCTCATAAACCACACCAAAACAATTAAAAACAAAACCAAACATAATGATACTTTTTAGGTCTTTTTGCCACTTGTGTTTTCAAGATAGTTCATCGGTTTCATTTTATGATAGGTTGTATTTTTCCTCCCACATAAAAAACATACACATCATTTATTTTAATGCAAAAAATGGAAAGGAAAAGTATTTATTTGTTGATATAAGTAGCAAGTTTTACATATCTCACATTATCAAAGTTTATTTCCAATGGAATTTCTTAATTTTGATGCACTTCCAATAGAATTTTGAACATATTAATTACAAAACTATCATCAACAACCCCTTGTAAAAAGATTATATTAAAAACTTCATTACAACTAAAATTCCAAACCTTTACCAAACAACTATTGATTAAATACTTTAACTTGGAGTAGGTGGGGTACGCCAGGCCAAGGCAGCACTGCAACACCAAGGCGACGCGCGAGAGCCCCAGCAGCAAGCTGCCGTGACGGGCCCTCCCCCTGAAAAAATTAATTTAATATCATGTGAGCCAATGGCTCACGTATCAGATATTAAACTGATAAGAACAGATACTACACTTGATCTTAGCCAAAAGGCCGAGAAAGGTATGCTTATTCCAATCCCACAACTCTCAACTTATACTCAACCTTCTGCTGATGCTGCTATAAGCCTACGATGTGGGACAAATCCAAGAAGTATGCTATGCTACCCTATCTACTTCATTCAGCCTTGTGTAGTATACCCTATCTAATCCAAGATTTCAAGTTGTGCGTTTCATATCATTTTTAACAAATCCTTTGGCTTCTTCTTGTTGGGATTCATTATTAGTTTGGTATGCACTGTTGAAGGGTCTTTCAAGTTTTAATCGTGAGCATTGTTAACAGATGAACTAGCTTGAGAGAAGGTGTTTAATCATGCAATATGGTCATATTTGAACTTAAAGATGTATTGGAGGGGGGAGAGAGAGAGAGAGAGAGAGAGAGAGAGGGATAGATTTGCAGTTCAATTGTTTCTCCAGTGCATTTGCAGTTCATTTTGATGAATCAGCTCCTGACCTCATTTGGTCTAAAAAAGTTGACGAGTCAGCTGGTCACTGAAATAAGCGTTTAAAGTTAACTTCTAGTAGAAGCTTGAGGTCAAAGTTTATTAAAAATATTTGCAAACTAAATAATAATTCAATTTTGAAAGAGAATAAAAAGATGCTATAATTTATGGCAAATACAAATTATTATAATTTCAAAATTAATTTATTACTTACATAAGATTTTCTAATATTTTTATTTAAAAAATAAATTGTATTTCTTATCATTTTAGACAATACAACAATTCAATTTTAAAAGATAATAAATGGATCTTAGAAATTATCTAAAATGCAAAAAATTATTAGTTTAACTATTTTATTATTTATGTTAAAATTAAATTTTACTGTTATTTTTAATTTTTTAAAAAATAATTTTTATTACTTCTAGTCAATGGTCAAAATTTATTAAAATATTTTGAACCACAGTCAACTCTAATAATGGTCAATTTTTTCTCTTTTTTTGGTGGTTCGCATAAATTCTTCCCACCCAAGGAGGGAAGTTCACGGAGTTAACAGCTATGTTCAACGCACATGACTTTTGTACAACTAAAAAAGGGTGACTTTGAGTTTTATGGGCAAAAAGCAACATTTGTCATAGTTGTGATATCAAAACAAATCATGTCATTATTTTATGGGGCTAAAGAAATACTTTGCATATGTCTCTATCTGTGTATGATTTCCTTTGGCATTCTAGTCAGTATAATGTGGGGCAAAAATTGTTTGAGTCCTGACATTGGGTTTCAACTTTAAAATAGTCCCTATCTTTTCAACTTACTTCAAATTAGTCCTTCGGACAGGTTATTTTCCCATATTACCCTTATAAAATTTGTTCCTTTTTGCAAAGAAATCATTTTGATCCCTCACTGTTTATTTTCTATTTGCAAATTGGTCCCTTGTACATAAATTTAGAAAAATATAACCGTTTTAATTGAAATAATTTATCTTTGGGCAATTATTTAGATATTAACTTGATCAATTACATAAATATAATTATTATGAATTTAGTGAACTTCTTGAATTTTCCGGATAAAAGGACACTTGAACAAATAAATTGAAGGAAAAAGTTTAAATAAAAAAAATATCACAAATTTTTAAACAAAAAATCTTCTAAAATTACAACATAAATAGAAAATAAATATGGCAGTACAAGAAAACAGGGTATCAGAGACGGAAATTTTCATCTCTGAAAGTAGGAGTTCCGTCTCTAAAATAAATTTTCTTTTATTGGGCAGATTTTTTAATTTCTGTACCGAAATTAATATCCTGGTTATTATACCATCAAATACATTCCATCAATACCAAAATCTGAATTTTCCAAACAAGAACAACAAATATTAACAAAAGAGAAACTCATAATACAACAAAACTAATATAATTAATGTCATCATCCAAATACTACCAAATAATATCAATGTCTGTACTACCAAGTCAACAAACATAAGTCAAAGTACAACCCAAATCAACATACACTAAGTCATAAGCAACCAATAGAAAAAATAAACTAATTATCTTTCTTGGAATGTTGTTGCTCCTGTTGTCCAGACCCAACAGCAAATTGATGATTTGTGTATCCCACATCTTGAAGTAATTTTCAAACTAATTCTTGTAGGTCTGCCTCCCTCTTCTGAGCCTCTTCCTCCCTCTTTCGAGCTTCTTCAAGAGCAATTTCAAGCAATTTTCTATTTTCTTCTTCTCGTCTTGAAAATTCCTCCACAGCTTTTGTTAACTCATTAATCTTCTGGTCAGATGCTTTAAGAGTAGAACTGACAGAACTTGAACTTGTAGATGAGGAACTACATCCAAATCCATATAAGTGTCCTTTAGAAGGACCTCCTGTGATATCATACCAAGTTGAGATATCGAATGAAGACTGTGAAGAAACTTCAGTACAACCCATTTTTGAAAGCTGAATGTGGATGCAATTTAGGACATAGCAAAAACAAAAACAGATGCTGATATTGCACTCCACTCATAATTTATTTCCTAAAGGAAATTCAAGTTTTGGCAAACGTAAATAAAGATATGTTTGATTTATGGTTTTTTCTAGTTCAACAAGCAATAACAAATCAATAACCACTGTTTTGTATATGTACATGCAGAGAAATACTGATGTTTACTCGAGGCCAGAGGAATATAGTCAGTATAGTCAACTCTGCACATTATTATGAGATAAATGCTTTTACCAAATCAGTATAGTCACAAACCAAACCTGTCCTTGGACATGTGATTTTAACGAGTAGAAAAAAAAATTACAACATATTTTAGAAAAAAAAATTCAGCATATTTTAGAAAAATTTGAGAAAAATATTTCGCATGTCAATCGGCCAAGTTTTTCAATTTTCAACATATTTTAGCAAAAAAAATAAATATTTCGACGAGAAGAACATTGGGGTGTTCAATCGGGCATTTTAACAAACACCTTGAAATCAATTAAAATTTCACCTACAAACTGTAAAAAAGAATTACAAAGAACAAAAATTACCTGTTAATGTCGTCGGAGAGAAGTTTGCCGATAGAGCCGGAGCCGTCTGCTAACGAGCAAAAGATCTGCTTTGTTCTTCTCGGTCGCGAGATAGAGAAAGGGTTAGAGGAGAGAGAGGGCTAATTCGAGAGTTGAGGAGAGAGAGGTTCTTTTGGGTTCTTTTAAGGAGTCAAAGTAGTCAATTTGGATTGTTTTAGTTATGTATATATATATTTACTGTTATAATTTATTTTATATAAATTAAATAAATATTAAATATATTAGTTATTTATATAATATAAGTATAAATATATAATACAACATAATATCATATATAATATATAAAAATATTTTATAGCTGAGATTAATATATGTTCACAATCTGTAGTAAATTTATATATTTATAAATGTTAGTATTACATTGATATAACTATCATCTTACATTATTGAACAACATAGGTTAATCGGACCATCAAAATTTAAATCAGACCGTTAGATATGATCATATTTACAAAAAAATACACTTGGTAAAGTTTTAAACTTATTGGATATACGGATGGCAAGATATTGTACTCAAAATATAAAAATAATCATTCAAGTCGGTGTATCATAGAATCAGGCCATGTGATTTTAAATCAAACCGTCTAATATGATCTAATGGACACGGTCTTATGTATATTTAAACTTGGTGTGAATCGAGTAACTAAATTTTAAGATATCGTAATTATTGATTAATTTTTTTATCTCATTATATATATAATAAAATAATAATTAAAATTATTCAACCATCACTATTATTATCCAAAATAAAATATATAAAAAATTCAAAAATAAAAATAAATTAATAAAAAGTTTACTTTTAGTTTTATTGTAATTAATTAAAATGAAATAATACATTATAATTATGCAAATATATATATTATCATGTCATATAATTACAACTTAATTATTATTTTCATAAATAAAAACATTCTTATTTTTGTGTTTTAATATTTTCATAAATAAAAAAATTCCTATTTACACCATCAAAGACGGAAATTTCCGTGGCTAAATTAAAAAAAAATTAGCTACGGAAATAGAGACGGAAAAAATCAAGTCTCAGCCATCTCGATTTTTAAGCAATCATTTAATAGTATCAGAGACGAAAATAGAGACGGAATGTATCATATTTTAGCAAAATTATAAATCCTTCTCTAAAATAAAAATATTAATAATTTATCATAAAAAATAGTTTCGTCTCTAAATTCATCTCTGATAAAGACGGATTTCATTCTGTCTCTAAATTTTGGTCTCTGATACCCTATTTTCTTGTAGTGAAAATATTAAAAAATGGGTTCAGAAACCCCGTGCCTCTAGAATTACAAGGAAAAGTTGTTTTTACATCAAAACAAAATTATATGGACTGACCTACTGGACTAAAATGATACAATGTTTGATTTTAAGCAACATTATAGTTTTGGAAATTTTTGGTTGACAAAATTTTCCCTTGCTTTATATAAATATATCTATATATGCAATGGTTGTAAGGGGTTTTATAGACAATTTTTCATGCATTTTAGTACCTCCCAAGAAAATGTATAACCCTATCAAGGACCTTCTATTATCTAAGCATTCAACACATTCTGCATCACAAAAGACAGTTAGATGCAGAACATTACCTGAAGGAAAGAACAAACCTATCGTGGAACAGTCCTTCAAATATCTTACTAATGCACAATTGTATCCTAGTGAGATTGGCATGGATATTGCAAAAACTGGCTCAACTGTTGAGCCGCATGAGACATATCTTGCCGGGTAAAGCTTAAGTACAGTATCCTCCCAATTAATCTCCTGTATTTTGAGGGCTCTAATAATAAATCTCCACATTATGTAGTGAGCTTGATCCTGCTGGTAAAGGAGTACTAGTGCTCTTTGCTTGTTCAAATCTTGTGTCCCTCACAATGTCATAAATGTATTTGCTTTATGTAGCTAGCAGACCTTGTGAAGACCTGGCCAATTCATTCCGAGGAAGTATTTAGATGCCCCCAGATCTTTTATAGTACAAAGGTCATGCAAATACTCTTTCACTTTTTTGATGCAAGGCTCTATTGGAGTTGTGACTAATATTGTTGGAATGGGTGGCCAAAAGTCAATTGGAATGGGTGGCCAGAAGTCAATTGGATTGGTTGTTTGTCATTCGCCAATCTTTGTCAAATAATATTGAATTGATGAATACAGTAAGAATTCATCAAGTTGGCAGTATATTTTGTTATGCTTACCACTTATATTGAACGAGGTTTTAGTGTCACAAAGAAATACCCATAGATTGAAAGGTTAAACCTGCGGAGTTGGGTTGCATAGGTTTGGCATCCATGAAACCAACTCCTAAAGGTCGGTTTAATACGTTCCAAGTTGAGGACCGCGAGATAGAGCATCGAGGATCCTATAGAGACTTGCACTAAGTACTGCAATCATGTTTCCTCGGCAGGTGACGTAGGTCATTTGTGCATTTTTAGTAGGTTAGTTGGCAATATAGTCAACTGACTAAACTGACTCGCAGGACCGTCATATGGAAGTCTCTTAAAGCTTGGTTGGTATAACAGGGATTCTCGATTTCGATAGTAGTAGATTAGTCCTCGGACTTAAAAAATCATGGCAGTCACGTGCATACAAAAACTGTATCTTGGATATGGCGAGCGGTGGTTGTGTCATGAGGTATGAGCATCATAAGCCTGATCCAGTACAGTTGATGTATACAACAAGGATGGTGGATTCCAAGATATGATTTGTCCGCTGTCAATATATGACAGTGAGTTCTCCCATGCATACTGAGATGGTTTAAACTCTAAAAGTCTTTGCCCAAAGCAAATGATGAATCAGGGGTAGATTTCCTAGATTGAATCAGTAGAGTAAAAGTGTCTCGAGTATCAAGCACAATTGTCCAATCAAGAATGAGAACCGACTCCCAATTCCATGTCCTAGACTAAGACTAGGAAACGCTTGACAATAGGATCGAACTCTTATAGACTCAGAACCTAAATGTCCACGCCACTATTCACCTAGGCTCTAGTGCCATGGACTGTTGCTAGACGACCTCCCATGATAGCAAGCTATTTCCAATTATGGGATAATCGAAAATAATTAATTAAATTAGATTTAATTAATTGTATTAATCACACACGCTCAAGTTTAATTGAGAGTGAACCAATAGAGTCACACCCTACTACTATAACAGGATGGGATTAATTTAAAATTAATTCCATAAGAGTTGGATTAATTTAATTGGATTAAATTAATCTTTGGAGCTTTAAACCAATCCATTGGATGGATGGCTTGAAATTTAATTAATTAGATTAATTAGAATTTAAGTTAGCCATCAAAATTAATTGAATTAGTTTTATTGGGTCCGATTCATAAATTGAAAGAGAGAGCATGGACTTGGATCTTTTAATTAGATTAAAAGATGAGGAGTTTAATGTTGAGCTTCTAATTGAATTATATTTAATTAAAGCTGACGTGGGCTTGACTTAATTTTAATTAATTGAGCCCGATCCATTAAATACAAGCCCAAGGCCTTGGTTAGACTTTGGCTAAGTCAAAGAGGACTTTTTTGGAGAATATTTGTTGATTTTGGGAGCTCCAATTTCGTACCATGGGGTGCTAGCGTTAGAGTTTTTGAAGTTTTGGAGCCTAACTAGGTTAGCACTCCTTGTATATATATGATTAGGTCATAATATATACCTATATAAAAAGCCCTAGCCACACACACAACACATACTAGCCTCTTTTCTCTCTAAATTTCATCCTTCTCTTTTTCCCTAACATTCTTCATCTCTATGTTTTATCTTTCGATCCTAGAGATCTAAGGTTTTAGATGTTTTAATTTTGCATTTAATTTTAGACATGTGAAACTTTTGAGATTTGAAATTTCTGAAATTTAATTGATTCCTTTTGTTCTAGAAATTGCAGAAAAAAAATAAAAAATTTCAAAAAAAAGTCGAAAAATGCAGCAGACAGCCGCTGCCTGTCGGCCGGCTGCCAGGTGCTCCCGCTACCATGCAAGCAGCAGGTAGCGCACACGTTTGAGCAGGGCGGGCACCTGGCGCGTGCGGGCAAGGGCCGACTCACACCTATGCAGTCTCTAGTTAGGGTGTGCGAGAATTTTTTTGTCTTTTCAGAATTTTTTATTTTTCTAAATATTCTGAACATTTTTCTGAAACAGTTAATTTTGGTGAATTTAACTTTTTAGTGAAGATTTGATAATTTTAAAAATTAAATTACTAAAATTACTTTGGATGGATTTTCAAACAATAATTGATTTTTACATGAGTTGCACTTATGTCCATAGGTTGCATTATTTTTCATATAACTCCTTGGATTGGATATCATAGTTATAATGAATGGTTTGTGTTATATTTGGTGTATGTTTATTTTGGAAATAAATATATTATTTTGTTAATTGGATTAACATGGATGATCACAAATTTATTGAACCTTGTGAATGATTGTATTTTTTTATTGGGATAGGGTCTGTGTGCCTCTTAGTTCTTATCTTATTTTTTTTTAGGAAAGGTAAATTTCATAAATGGAAAAAGAAGGTATAATACAACAGTGCTAGTATGATATGTTATCCCTCGACAGACCAAGGAATACGCCATAATCTATAAAGTGTACTAGAGCTAACAAAGCTAGGAAGATTTTTGTTAAGAATCCGTAGTCTGACGTCCTCTATGATTAAGCTAGCTAACGTAGTCGGTGACTTCGAAATGTGCTCGAACCGTCTCATGTTGCGTTCCCTCCAAATGTGGTAAACGCATGCCCCAAGTAGCGCACGATATGCCATGTTAATAATGTGTTTACCCCTCCACTTCCTAAAAGCCCATTCAATATCCATCCACCACTGTCTGTTAGGCTAGAGAAATCGAATAGTTCATCTGATAATAGTCAAACATCTACTATACTGACAATGAAAGAACAAATGCGTGTGTGTCTACAAGTTGTCCTCAGTATATAGGACGCATCCTCCTAAATGTTATAGACATTGCTTGTCCGTCGTAGCAAGCTTTTCCTGAATAACGAACCAGAGAATGAACATGTGCCACTTTTGGACCCGGGGAATCAAATAAGCGATAGAGGGCTTGTGTGGTGACAATATTGCCTGAGAACCGTCACAAAATTCGGTCATTACCTCCATGAATGATAGGTAGTACTTGCAAGATCTCCAGACATTCGAAGTCAGTGATAGAAGGCCATTGCCACTGACCCACGTGAATGACAGCCCATAACCTGCTGGATTCCTGTAATCCCGTAACACTAGGTCAATGGGGAACTCTCTGAATAAGAGGGCCTAAATGGTGCTAAGGGTCCCTCCATAAATAAAATCCTTTTGTTTATGGAATATCGATTCGAAAATTCATTTGATTACTAATTTCTTTCTCCTTTTTGTAATTGTTGATTTGGAGGTTAAGCATTTTTATTGTGGAAGATTGTTGTCTTTGAAGTTTAATGCCGGTAGTGAATATGAATAAATAATTTATTGGTTGAGGCTGAAGTTGTTTCTATCTCTTACTTCTACAAGCTTCTTTTCCCCCCTAAAATTATTCTGTAGTAGTGAATCTAGTGATAACAGAATAGTACCCAACTGTCATTATGTAGGCTTCGTTTGTGTGTGTATGTTGATTTGTTTATGCTAGACACTTAAATATTCAATATCCAAGAGGAAAACCAGAGTATAGGAAACAAGTAGAAATCCACCTCTGTGCATAAGCTGAAAACTAATGATTTATGGATTCTTAGATTAAGAGTATAATGAGTATACCTTTGTATTCCATCCAGCATGCTGGATGTGTAAATAGATACTTGTCAGTACTTAGTGAGTTTAAGGTTGCTAAATCTTTTTCTATTAAAAATTGATATTGCATTTTATTTGTAAATACATATATGAATATAAAAGATTCTTTCAAATAAATATTTTTATCTTGCAGGTGACAAGGCAAATTTGCTTTTCTATTTCAAGATTTTGCTGTATAACTAATTTTTCTGCTTCTTTTGTGTTATGTACCCATGATTTTGGTTTTGCAGAGACTCTTGAAGTCTTTAAAAGCTGGGTATTTGAATTATTTAGCAATGTCAAGAAAGGCCTGTTATTACATAATTATTTAGCCAGAGGGGATATCATCTTTCTATTAAAAGAGGTGAATGTACGACCGAAAAGCCATAAAATAGCATATTATGTTTTTTATATGGGGTGCTCATTTTCAATATCATAGGAGAATAAATTGCATTAAACCCGTATTTTTAGACCAAATCTCCTTGATAGTCATATGTGAAAGAATCGGTATGGCCCGAGAACATGGCGAAAGCGTGAAATAAAAAAATTAATGAAAACGGTTCAAAGGGGTGTTCCTTTTGAAATTTTCAGACGCTTGGTATTTGTCAAAAACATAATAACAAATATATAAGCATGCTAGACATATGGCTAAAGGATGAAAAAAAAAAGCATAAATTACAACATGTAATTTTACCTTTTGTTTCTATAGATGAGCAACAACGTGCGTTGTTTCCCTTTTCGCTCCTCTTTTGTTCACTTTAGGATCCAAATTAGAACCCCTCTAATTTGTCCACACCACACTATGAAATAGATATAACTCTTTTTTTCAATTTCTGGATAGAACAAAGAACAAGAAGAAAAACAACTCCAAACAAACACTATTGTGTACTGTTTTTTGGATTATTTTATATTCTAACTTGAATCAAATTCAATATAGAACCAAAAGGAGAAGATTTTGAGAGAGAAATTTAAAAAAATTCCATGGCTCATGTCATGGTTATGTTGGATATGTGTATAGTTTTGTATACTACATACAATTGAATTCAAAATTCAATAACTACCAAGTTTGCCTCCAACGCAACCTATACACGCACATGCATATAACCTCCAACCATGATCAAATAACCATTCTGTCATGTTCATCATGGTGAGCAGTTTTAACTCCTTAATTTGCTCCAACCTCCCTCAAATGAGCTTGAATTTCAAGTATGCATCGGGCTTGATTTAATCAAATTAAATCATGCCCAACTAAAGTCCATTGGACAATAACTAATTAGATTAATTTTTAGCCTAATTATGTCCAAAGATTCATTTAATTCAATTAAATAAATCTAAGCTCAAACACTAATTAATTGATCCAATCAATTAATTAAGCCATACTTAATAAATTAATTCGATTAATTTAAAGGTGTTATGCCTAAAATTATTTAATTTAATTAATTAATTCTTGAATCATTCATCAAATGAATTATTAAATAAATGATCCAATCATTTATATATTCTCCTTAAATTAATTTAATCCAATTAAATTAATTCGTTTCTTCTCGAATTAATTCCAAATTAATTTCACCAATTCCATAGTGATTTGTGTGACTCTTTGGGTTCACCCTAAGCGAGACTTCGACATTGTGCTCAACAAATTAATTAATTAAATCTAATTTAATTAATTTTTTTCAATTAACCATTATTCGAAAACGTCCGTCGCCATGGGTGGCCGTCTAGCAACGGTCCATGGCACTAGAAACTAGGTGAATATTGGCATGAATATTTAGGCTCTCGAGTTCCACACAAATACGGTCCTTCCATCGACCATCTCCCAGCCTTAGTCTAGCACATGGAATTGGGCGTCAATTCCCATCCTGAACCAGACAACTATGCTTAATACTTGAGATGTGTTTGCTCTATTGATCGACAAAGAAAACCATTTTCTATTCGACCAATAACGATGGTTATATACTTAAAGAGTCTAAACCATCTCAGAGGGCATACGAGATATATATATCATATATTGATAGGGGACGGATTCTATCTTGAAATCAACCGTCCTCAATACATACTCCGACTGTACTGGACAAGGCTTATAACGACCACATCGACGACACAGTCATCTCTCGCCAGATTCAAGATATAGCCATCATATGCATGCGACTGCCATGATTCCTCAAGTCCAAGGACTAATCCTGTAATATCGAAGTCGGGAATTCAAGTCATACCGACCAAGCTCCAAGGCTTCTATATGATGATTCCTGCTAGTCAGTTCAATCAGTTAACAACCTGGTCAATTATTCCACTAAAATCGCATAGACATTCCATGTCTGCCACCGATGAAACAAGACGCTCATCCAATGAATGCAATACTTAGTGCAAGTCTTTATAGGACTCTCGATGTTCATCCTCGAAGTCCTCGACTTGGAACGTTTCAGACCAAGCCTCAAAAGTTGGTTCTGTAGCTGTCATCCGATGCGCAGTCCAATCACATAGGTTATTCAATTGGTCTGTGGGCATTTGTTGTGACGTTACGCTCAACGTAAATAATAAGCACAACAAACACATGGTGCCATAGATGAATACTTACTATATTCATCAAGATAATATCACATTCATAAAGATTGTTAATTAGTTCCCAAAACCGTCAATCCAATTAACTTTTTTATCACCATTTCTAACGATATGGTCATAGGAATCATATGAATTTGGATGGCTTAAGGGGACCTAATTCTTCATTTTGTTACAGCCACTATTTTTCAATTCTATGTACAACCCATTAGGTGATATCCTCAATCATGTCACAACCTATAATTTGTTCTGAAACTTCATCACAACATATTGCTTTGCACCCTTTTCAAAGACGGTTCTTCATTTACTTTGTGTGTCAATTCATGAACTGTTACCTTTGTTTTCTGTACACTGAATATTGCAAATTATCGTGCTTTGGATTCTTTGAAGCATGTTTAAGATAATGTATTTGATTAGCTTGCAGGAAATGATGTGAATAAAACCACTATTGTTGAAATGCAAGGCATGGACAGACTTGTAAATCTTTTAGCAAGATTCTCTGGTGATCCTTTGGTACTGCAAGAGGCAAAGATATAATTAGCTGCCATAAAATAATTTCTGCTTATTATTATGTCATGGATTTTGTCAACAAGATTTTGTATCAGTAGGACCTCTGAGTAGATCTGAGAATACTTTCAGGTCCTTTTATATTTGTGAGTTTACTTATTTACTTTATTTTTTGTTATCATTATTTTTCCCCTTTTGCTTATACTGGAACTTGATGGGAAGCCTGAATACACCATATACTCTCATGTGCATTTGCTCATTATTGCTTTAAGTGGGATAGGTCATGTCGATAATGGGCATTCGATTTTTGTTGTGTTTGTATATATTGCATTGAAACAAAGGCACATCCACTTAATTGCTTTTGAACTTTTTCTTTCTGATTTGTCTTGTATTGCTCATTTGATGAGGACCCGTATGCAATCTTCTTCTTTGTATCGTACAATATTCTTTTCTTTCGATTGATACATGAAATGAACGTTCTGAGGTCATTTTCTCCCTATTCTTCTTTTTCTTATATCAGCATTTCAAAAGAGGTAAGTGTACGTCATTACCCCTGCATACGTTGTTTCAAGATTACTTTTTCTGGGTCTAGTTTTATGTGATCAGATGGAGCTCTTCGACTTTATTTTTTATGTTTTAAAAAAAAAAAAAAAAGCAATGTTCACCACTAATAATTTTAGTCTTTTTAATAGATGAGAATTCAAGTTATCAATTTTGATCCTATATCAAATTCAACTCATAAGTCATTGCACTCTTGATGTCTCGACAGGTCCTAAGGAGGAGTGCAGCTTAATCACGAATCTTTGAGCTAAAAATGTTCTGGAAGAATTCTTCTTCAAATTTGGGTTTTTATTGATTGTAAAGCAAAACAAAGGAAAATACTATAAGGAGTGATATTATAGGATTTAAGCGAAAGGGCCAAGATATTAGATGATGTGGTATTTCAAGCATTTTAATACTTGTATTAGGTATAGTACTTGCGAACACGAAGAATTGTATTCGTAGTAGACAATAATAGTGTTTCCTACACTACTTTGAGTATATTGATTGATTTCGTCGTTTTTATATGGTTTTCTGTAAATGATGATGCCTATTGCATTTGAAACAAGTTATGGTATCTCATTTTGTCCAAATATTGTGGTCTCATTTTGCTCCAGTTTTATAGAAATACAAAAAAAAAAAAGGTATTTAATGGATTTGAAATTTATTGTTTAGTTACAAAATTAGTGGATTCAGAGACGAGTCAGCAAGAATCAGAGGTCGGAAATAAAGAAGAATAGAAAAATTACCAATGGATTTTGAGACATAATTAGAGGTATATTATCTTTGAGAGTTTCACAATTTTAGAGACTGAATTAAAGACGTCTTCAAGACGGATTTAAAGATGGATCTTATGTAAGTTTGTTTGAAAACTGAGACAAATTTTATGTCGAATTACATCCGTCTTAAATTCCAGTGACAGATTTAGCTACAGTATCAGCCATAGGACTTTCAGCAACAGTTTCTTTTATGGAAATTTTCCGTCTCTTGTTGTATTAGAGACTAAAGCATCCATCTCTGAGATCCTATCTTCTTGTAGTGATTATCCCCCATCATATCAAGCATATAAAAATAGCAAAAAAATCAACTCATTAACTTGCACAAGTACATCCTCTAAAAGTCCTAGAGGGTACACAATCGAACGATTTGAAAGTTGAATAACCACTCCAATTTCTTTTATGGGACCAACATGCAAAACTTCATAAATAGTAAGATGCATAACATTAATCGAAGCACCCAAATCATATATGATTTTTTCTATTCCAATCTTTTCAATTTTACAAGAGATAGAAAACGTACCTGAATCTTTGCATTTAGGAATCTTGAAAAATAGAGGATATATTTTCTTCGATACTTACCCTATCATCACCTTTCAATTTGATTTGGTTGGTGCACAACTCCTTCTGAAACTTTACATAGCGAGGTAATTGTTTAATTACATCGAGTAAGAAAATATTTATCTCTACTTTGCAAAAAAATTCAAGGATTTTCTTCTCCTCTTCCTATTTTACGGACTTGACAAATCTTTTTGGAAATGGAGGTTTGGGCACCAACATCTTGGAATGCTCCTTGTTGGTTAGGTTGGGCTTGCTTGCTTTTGGGGCATCTTAAATTCATGCTCTATTTTGCCTTGTTGTGCGTACCCACACTTAGTGCTATTTTCATCCTTGATGGCCTCCAACTTTTTTCCACTGTGCAAGACAATAGCACTAATGTCTTGTTTAGTATTAACAATAATTTGGGATGGTAACTTACCTTGGACTCCAACCGACTGACAGATGACGCCAATTTACTCACTTGGAACTCCAAATTTTGAATGCTTGCTCGAGCTTCGGACTCCAAATTTGAATGCTTGCACAAGTCTCCTATTAAAATTGTTGAGTGTTGGCAACAAGTGTTTTCATCATGACTTCAAGAGATGTATTCGATTTGGAATTGGACTGAGGTGTTGGCCAAGTTTGAGGTTCAGAACCTTAGAAAGAGGTCCATCTTGGATTCTACGTGTTGGAATAGAGATCATATCTACTTTGTGATGGTCCGAAGAATCCTCCTACGACATTAACATGTACGGTGGGTTCTTCGAGCATAGGACAAGCATCGGTGGCGTGGGCCAAAGAGGTATATATGCCACAAGCTTTGACTTGTTGAGGACTTCTATAATGAATCGCTTAATAAGAGAGGTAAGTATTTCTAAGCGTTCATCAATGGAAGTATTTACCCCATTAACCTTCCTTGGTGGGTTCTTGTTTCTACTACCAAATTATTGGGTGTTGGATGCCATGATCATAATCAGGTTGCGTGTTTCGGTATGGGTTTTGTCGAACAAAGCACCTCCACTTGCCACATCTACCAAGCTCCTATATGTACTGACAATCCTTCATAGAAATATTTGATAAAGAGATAATCCAAGATTTGGTGATGAGGACAATTCTTTGATAAAGAGATAATTCGGGATTTAGTGATGAGGACAACTCTCCACCAATTGCTTGAATCTTCCCAAATACTCATGGAGGTTTTCCCTAAAGAATTGACGTATTCCGCTGGTTTTCTTTCGGATAGTTGTGGTTTGTGAGGCAAGGAAATAGTTTCAAGAAATTTCTTTTTTAGCTCGTTCCAACTAGTGATGGATCCTGAAGATAGGTATAAGAGTCAATCCTTTGCTTTGTCGTCTAAAGAGAATGAAAAGGCTCGTAGTTTGACTTGTTCTGTTGTAATCCCTTGGGGTCTCATGCTAGAACACACTACATGAAATCTTTTGAGATATTTGTATTAATCTTCAACTGCAAGGCCATGAAAAGTGGAAAGTAAGTGAATAAGGTCATATTTTAGATCGAAATTAACTTCTAATGCTGGATATTCAATGCAGAGAGGTTATGATTCAAGTCAAGAGAGGTCATCACTTTAATCGTCCATTCTTGATTCCAAGCCATGATTTCGTCTTCAGAATCGCAAGATGTGGGCACTCCTAAGGCTAGATCTCGGAAGAGGCGGAGGCTTCTTCAGTATGTTGCTTGGTTTCTTTTCAAAGTCTTCGTGCGGTCTTCTTGATCTTAAAGTTAAATTCAAGTTCGCTTGTATGAGAAGATCGTGGCATTAAAACCAAGTAACAAGGACAAATAATAAGAAGAAATTTATTTAAAGACACCAATCCCTAGCAATGGTACCAAAATTTGATGAGTGTTGAGTCCATCAAAATATATTTTCCTACTAAAACTTGTGAAAATAGTGAGTACATTCGAATCCACGGAGGTTGATTTTAAATTAATTCGTTCAGATAAAAATAAAAAAAGGAGAAAGTTTTGTTTAAAGTCTAAATCTGTTCATAAAATTAAAAAGAGGAATAAATATGAAAAGAAAGATCTTTGATTAAAGACGGGATTATGATTGATCCATGATTGATAATTGATACAAAGATGACAATCATTCTAATAAATAAATTAGTTATGGTCATTGGTATGACCTAATGACCTCACCTTTTCTTATCTTTTAGGTAGTCAAGGAACACTTGTTGACTAGTTTTCTAATTAACAAGCAATCCTGAGAACGTCCTCAAGATTTAAGTTACCAATAGCATAACTAGAAAGACCCAATTCTAACCAATAAATTCCTACGGGAACTTATTGAAGTTAGATTGTCTATTGCCCACAACAAACCAACCACTATGACATGATAAATTATGATGTATTACCACTAGTTATTGAACTAAATAAAGAATTACAAATTTGCAAGTTCAACAGGCTAGGCAAATATTCTTGACAATGAAAAATGGGCTCTATGATTCATAAATCAAATTATTTGTGATAACAGCACAGAGAACACAAGTACCTAAATAAATAAAAGTAAAAAGTACAAATTAGATCTCACAATATATGTGAATCAAGCATTCGCAGTATCTTTAATCAGAAATTAAAAGAACTAGCGTAACATGACAATGAGAGTATACATAAAAGAAGAGAAAATCTTATAAAGAAAACGCAGAGAATAAAAATATGAGATGAGATGGTAGATTACATCATCTATTTATACTACTAAGTTGCATGATAGACCTAGATACTAAAATGTAGATTCCTAGTAAAACTATAAGTCATATCTCCTCATGAGGGATGATTCCAAACATCAAAGAGTACTATATTTCATGTGTGGCCAGCCTTTCTCCAAAAAATTTATCTTTGTTTGCCTTCTTTTGTCGATTTTCCATAGGGTTAGTCGTAGGTACGCCTAAGAGAATATGCAAATTTGTCAATTTACTGGCTTTGACCTCATTCCTTCACTTTTCATTCGAAAAGCATCTTTTAAACTAGAGCTGCAAAATACCACTTGGTTAGGAGTGTTTTCAAAATACTGTAGTATAGCCAAACATCATGAAAATATAACAAATTAAGCACCTATCTAAAAGCAAAATTTTCAACAGATGAAGTCAGCGATAAGAGAAGTTAAAAATAAAATAGATGTTTGTACTTCCTTGCATGTGAGATTGCACAAAGTGCTCCTCCATCGGAATATAAGATTAGGTTGCTAGAAGTACCTGGTCTCTGTGGGTGATACAAGATTTATACAACTCCCATGAGTCCTGGCCAACCAAGATTCTTAATGTGGAACTTGAATTGCAGATTTCCCAATTAGGGATAATTTTATCTCCCTCCCTTAGCGGTTCAACAAGAAGGAGTCTTTAGTTGATTACAAGGTTCTTTCCACCAGGTGGTAATCTCATGGATGATGCACAAATTTTCTTCCTTTTCGGCTTGGCGAGCCACAACCTTGGCCTTTCTCTTTTCTTCAAAGCACAATGGAGACCATCTACTGCACATGCTAGATTTGCTTGAGCGAGAATCTTTACTTTGATGCTTGTGTTTGCTCTTCTTTTTATGACGATCTCGCGATCCTTCGACTTTGTGAGCAATGAATTTAGGATTGTAATCTTGGGAATATGGTTAGGAGCAATTTCACTTATAGCCACAATTCATCGAGTTTGGGTTTTCCATTGCCTTGATCAATTCCCCCACCCACAACCTCAACCATGACCTTTATAGGATAAGGATTAGACGTAATGTGGGTGAGAAACTTGCTGAGAGAATCCCTCTGTCGGATTGGAAGTATCACCTAGAAAGAAAAGGAATCGGGTGCAATCCGAGTTGGAAGAATCCCCTTCTTCGACCTAAGTTTATTAGTGATCCATGAGTTCATTATTATGCAAACTGAAAAAGAATCAAAAGTTACATTAGCTTAAGCTAACAGTTAAAAATATAATGGATACTTGACTTTGTCCATCTCTGTGAGATAGGCCCATAATCCCCAAGCTCTCCTGGTAGAGATATTATCTTCACTAGTGGCTGATACCAAGGGAGCTTCTCCTGAGGCAGCTTTGATTTTGTTGAATGCTACCATATCCGGTGTCTGTAGCCTCATGAAATGGAATGCTGGATAAGACCCCTTTCCTGCAGTTTCTGGAGCTACTGAAATAAATTTTATCTCCAGAACATCGCATCTCTTCAAGTGGGGGTTGTTTTGCCATGAATCAAACGCCGCCCCACTAATCCACTTCGGAAGTTTTGAAAATTCTGGAAAACTCGGTGACATAGTATGAACTGAAGAAAGAGCTCCAAAATCATACCATTCTTTGACATCTTCTGGTTTAGATCCTTCTAACATCCAGACTTTGTTATATTTGGCAGACATTTCGATTATGGTCTTGCCTGGGTTCACTCCTTTGCGAGAAATTAATTTTCACCACATACGCTGATAATCCTGCCAAGCAGAAGAAGATATCAACTCGTTAGTATTAGCATTAGGGGTGCCTGTCATTGGCCTAAGGCTAATCTCTCCCTCTTTTACCCTAAAGGTGCTGGGTTGACTTGAACCTAGAGGAATTTGCACTTCCTGTGATTCAATTTTTACCATTTCACCAGAGTCTCGTGATGGCCTTGTGCAATCGGTACTTGAATCCGACGCTACAGGTGTAGAGCCGTGTACTCTAAAGGCATGTTTTGGGTCATGCATCCTCAACTCGTGAGTCATCCCCGAAGGTGACGCCTTCTGAATTGGTTCTGTTAAGTCGTTCCATAGCGAGGTGGATGCTAATAAGGAACTCCTTATTGCGACCTGGACAGTGTCTAGATCGGCTCTTTGAATTTGTCCAGCAACTTGGGCGTTTACCGCTAGTTGTCCGAACTCTCTGTCAAGCTCCTCGAGGTTTTCCCGAAAGTGCTTGAGTCTCAATATGATGGAGTTTGCTTCAGATGCCTCCATCTCTCGTCAGGAAATCTGAACTTACTTTGTAGATTATGTGATGCTTCCTTTGGTTCAGTCCTATCTGGTTCAGGACATTCCCAATTCCTCCAATCCTAAATCCATCATATGGGCTGAGGTTGGAATCTTGACACATGATTCTTTCCATGGTTTTGTTTGACACCTTCATTCTGGAAAAGAATCCTAATAGGCTTTCAGAAGTTTGAAGCCTATCTCCCTCGTTGTAATTATTATGACTCGATTGAAAATCCATCCAAATCAGTCTCTATTTCCTCTTCATAGACGCTTTCCTCTGAAGGAATATCTTCGAATTGATAGATAGGTACCAAATCGCCATAGTATACTGCATCTAGGATATCATCCGTGGCTTCACCATGTTTCTACTGGTAGTCAGGAGATATATGTCCTTTTGCTCCGCAAGCCCAGCAATTGCAGTCTTTAAAACTTTCATTGGCTCAGGTAGGGTCTCGTCTAAAAGTTCTTCTTGTAGGGGTTCTTCCATTGGATCTTGCATCGTTTCGTCTAGATCTTTGGGATGAAACCCTTGCTGGTCCTGTTCTCTGTCTAGATTTATATGTTCTGGCTTTGGACTTGGACCACCATAATCTCCGCCAGGAAAAGGTTCTTCTACACCTCCTTTTCCTTGGCTCACTAGATTCTCCTATAATAGATGGAAAATCATTGTTATCAGAATAGAGAGGGGTTCGTTTGATTTTACCTCTCAATCTTTTCATATTCTTCTGGATGGATGCTTGATAACACCAATCCTTCAGTTTATCTTTAAGGAAAGACATTCTTCGCGTCATTTAATCTAACTGTCCTTCAGGTACTTTGTATGACTGGATCAACATTTCCCTCCATGGACTGCATATCTTTGCGAAGAACATTGGAGCTGCTACTTCCGTTGCTACTCCACTCTGGAAAAAGTACTTGCGAACCCAATAGATGTATTCATCTACTGCGCAAATACTTCTAAGTTCAAGGCTGAAAAGAGCCTGTGCATATTCTCTAGCCTTTTCTGCTCTACTTCCTTCGAAATATCCATCTCCGATGAAGTGTATTTTGATAAGTCTTCCTAGCTGATCTGCTATCGCTTCTTTTGAGTCTCCGGCAAGGATGCTGGCTTTGGTGTCTTTTGGGGTATTATCCCATCCGATCTTTACCGATCCCTCTAAGCTCAACTCCACAAGCTTTATGAAGTGTTCTTTGTCGAGCTCTAGGGTAGTTGCTGCTATGTTGATTGCTGCAACCCATTCGTCTATCAATTTCTCGGTATTTCGGAAATCGATAATATCCAGGTTTAGTATAGTGCCATATGGATGTAAGGGCTGGAGCATTGTCCTTGCCCAAGGTGTATTCTCTGGCACTCTTTTTGGATTTCTTCCTGGATTTTCCTTTAGCCTGGTTCCCACAAACGTTGGAGTGGCATTAGTGTTGAAGTCCGCAATTTCTCTCATCGGTTGATCCTGTGGAGGAGCATTAGAGCATGTACTTCCCTCCGGCGGTGGTAATGCTGGAGTGATCTCATTCGTTTGGATATTGACTAAATCTACAATCCCGAGTTGGGAAAATGATTCAGCCAATTCTTGTAGATCTGATAGATCCGCTCATGTTACTTCCATTATTTTAGAGATCTAATAGAAGCAATAATCAGATCTTCTCTTGACTTCAGCTTTGGAATCTCCGTGGCCTTCCCCTTCTGGTGTAGGAGAGGTATTGTTCCAAGGGTGTCCCTGATTCGCTCCTGTCTGGATCTACATGTCTCAAGGCTCTCTCGTTGATTTCTCTTCAGATCTGTAATTTCTGCCTTTAAATCTGTTAGACCCTTGTGTAGATCGGAAAGGATCTTAAGGACCTCGTCTACCTTTTGGCTCAAGGATTCTATTTTTTAGGTATATGTATTAACCTATGTCCATAGTCTTGAACCGCCTTTTGTATCTCTCTCAGATCTTGGGAGATCTTCGATGTATCTGGCTCGAGCTCTTTCCAATCAGTCATAATTTTTAGAACTAAAATTATGCAGGAATTTACCCATTCTGTTTCTCCTGGTTGGGATTCTACCATGGACTTTAGTGGTATGTATACGTTTCACTGCATTTCCTGGTAGTAGTTGTCGGACTTTAAAATTTCTCAGCCACTCTTGTTTTTCTTCGGGCGCGAGAAGTTTTGGATCAATCCTCTTAGGACCATTGTCACATTTGTCAAGAATTTCCATGAGAAATTCTCTTCTCTGTATTTCCAGAATCTAGAAATATTCCCTGTTTTCAAAATAACTCGAACTTTCGTTCGGTTCCATTCTCTTTTGGAAAGTCTCCTCCATTAGTGGATAAATAATATCAAAATATAATACAATCATATATTTCTGCAATAAACCTAGCTCTGATACCATTCTTAGCAAGCATGAGTGGAAAATATGCATTAGAATGCATAATGATTGAAGCCGGACTAAACTGCACATTTTAAAGCTGGAAAAGGGTAAAATTATCCAAAATTTGGCCAGATTTGTGCGGAGGACTAAAATTGCAAACTTTTTGAGACTTACGGGACTAAAATTGCCAGTCCTATAGTTACGGGACCAATAACGCCACCCCCCTACTTACAGGACTAATTTTGCAATTACGCCCACATGTTAACATTTATGAGATCTGTAAAAGCATATAAATCATTGCTATATTCTTGAATATTTACGAGGAATAAGTTGTGTGATTAATTCCTGTAACATATAATGAAGAATTCATGTAAATAATTCAGGAAACTAATTTATTACTGCATACAATAGCGTTGTTACAAAACTAAAATAAAATAAAATAAAATAAAATAAATGGATGCAATCAGTATCATCAACGGATGGATACTGCAACTTAATTACTTTCATATTAATCATGGACCACAAAATGTCCAAATACATAAATCAATTGCATATAGTAACAATTACAAGAATAGTACAATTAACATTTAGAATTTGGTCCAATTAAATTTTAGTAAATCTAAATAAGAGATAAAATTTGTAGACCACATTTATAAACGATGAATTAATATAAATTTTGTCATTATAATATATGTGTTTACATATATAGTAGGTTGACGAATTAATGAGAATACTTGTTTGGATTCAAAATTCAATTTTGTAAAGTCACTTGATTTTAATCAAAAGCAAATCCTACGTAAGATATGGATAATCACTAAGTACTTCAACATTATCTTTTAATTTCTCATAATTTTTCTCTCATTCGATATAGTAAAATTACTCATTATACATCCCAAAAATAATTATTTTACAAAAAATAATTATCGATGAATTTATTGCATCTCTTATGGTAACTGCACGGTGTAGATTTTGACATCTTAATTATGGTTAGTATTTGTATTATCTTTTTACGACAGCTTCGCAATAATTAATGATTCTTTTCCTATTTCATAAATATAATAAAAAATATAGTAATTTGGACAGAGCCTTGCTCATGATTATTTGAATTGTTATATAGTAAGTGGATAGGGATAGGGGTGAAGCTATGAATGGCTTGATTGGTTCCGCATTGTGTGTACGTATGTATGTATAAATACTCTCCTACGCATCCTATGTTTCTTCACGTTTCAAACAATTGTCTAGGTAATTTCTTTCACATCAATGAAACTTGTTCGTGATTCTCTATAGAGCCCACAAATGTTTGATGTTTTTCTTCAAACAAATCCTTTTGAAGAAGAGAAATTAATCCAAGAATTGAGAAGGGCTTGTCACTCTATAATAGATAGATATTCTAAAATAATAGATTGTACTTGGTACATGTTTTGTTTGTTTAGTTTGAGAGTATTCTAACACGTGGCCTTTTTCGTTTTTTATTTCTGTGACGAAATTGACAGGTGTTAAAAAAAGTAAAAGTAATTACCAATTAGAATGTGGATCTCCGCCTGGAAGCCAGCACAATCTAGCATGATGAACTTTTTTAGTTCAGGGCATGATGAATAAGTACCAAGGAAAGCGCGCCTGGCGATAGACCTGGCCACCCGTTTCGGGACAGAGGTCATCAACTCGGACAAAATTCGGGTCTACAAGTGCCTAGACATAGTAACCAATAAGGTGAGAAATGAGGAATGCTGCGGCGTGCCACACCATTTGCTTGGAACCATTGATCCCGAGGTGGACTTCACTATACATGATTTTGTGCATCATGCATTGTTGTTTGCTGATGCCATCGTACAAGAGAATCGGTTGCTAATCATTGCTGGAGGGTCCAATTCCTTCATACAGGCACTTGTCAGTGACGACACTGAGTTTCCCTCCAAGTACGAGTGTTGTTTTCTCTAGATGGACGTGGCAATCTCGGTCTTGCATTCGTACATGTCGAAAAGGGTTGAGCAGATGGTGGATAACAGGTTGGTGGAGGAGGGTAAGGCATTTTTTGACCCAAAAATTCGTTACTATGATTATGGGATTAGGCATGCCATAGGAGTCCCCGAGATGGATGAGTTCTTCAGGAGTGAGGTGTTGTCGATGGTGAAACTAGGCCTAAGCTTCTTAAGGCAGCTATTGATGAAATGAAGATGAACACTTGCAAATTAGCTTGCTGTCAAGTGGAAAAAATTTTGAGGATGAGGGAGGAATTCGGGTGGCGGATCCATCGGTTGAACGCCACAGAGGTATTCCTTTGATGTGGTAGAGATGCCAATGAAGCATGGGAGGAATTGATGCTGGAGCCTAGTACGAACATTGTGGCTCGTTTCATTGCAATGTTAATACTAGGCTCCAGCACCAATTTCTCCCATGCTTCATTGGCATCTCCACCATGTCGAAGGAATACCTCTATGGCGTTCAACCGATGGATCTACCACCCGAATTCCTCCCTCATCCTCAAAATCGTTTCAACTTGACGGCAAGCTAATTTGCAAGTGTTCGTCTTAATTTCATCAATAGCTGCCTTAAGAAGCTTAGTCCTAGTTTCACCATGGACAAGACCCTCGCTCCCGAACAACTAATCCATCTCGGGGATCTGAATGGCACGCCTAATCCCATAATCATAGTCACGAATTTTTGGTTTTCCTTCATGGAAAAATATTAGGTATTCCAACTTCATGAAAAGTGGGATTGTGCACCATTTGATGTGTTATTACAATGATCAATGGAACGATTAATGGAACGAAGAAGCCAATAGCAGAGGTGGAGGTTTATGGAACAATGTTGCAGAACATTGTGAGCATGAAATCAACAATTGATGTAAAGCATTCGATGTGGAAGTTGATGAGAAGTAAGGGGCTAATCAACAGGTGAGAGGGAAAATGATACTGGTTGTTATATATTTGTGGCCTAATGACTTTATTGAAAAGGTCCTCCTGGCAGCCCACTTGGCAGCCCAAAAACCGACCCGGTAACCCGACCTATTCACCTAACTGCTTATTTCTCTCATCTAACGCTAAACTTCCTTCTTCCCTCTCTTCTCCGCCGACTCCTCCTCTGCGATTTTCGTTCGCTTGCTTCACAGGCAGTCATGGCTCCTTTCCTAAACCAACTTAATGGTTTCAGGAAAAGCCATCCAGGCCTTCCATCCCCACCTCTTCTCTCGACTCTTTCAATAGGGGTTTATTCCCTTTTTGCTGAGATATAGAAAAAGTGCTTATCCTAAAGCATTCTTTCATTCTTTCTGAAAACTTGAGTTGGGGGTCTTTGTGACCGTGTAATAAAGAGATCTCAATGATCGGAGTTTGTGGTCGGGTTTCGAGTTTTGTGGTGCTACCGTGGGTCGGTTATTTGGGTATAGTACTTACTATGACCGTGTTCCCTCGTGCAGATCTGGCTTAATCTGAGCCTATTCCATACCACATTTATTATTTTGTTCATTCTTTTATTGATTGTTATTATTCATTAAATCTATACTATTGGTTTGTATGTTAAGGAGTTTCGTACTCCACTATTGTAATAGTTGGATAGGTTATCTTAGTGATTTTCACTCTACAGTGGTATCAGAGCCTCGTCTCTAATCCCCGAGTCGCCTGGTGGTGGTAACTCTTCAAATCCCTCCTTTTTAATTCTGCACTTATTTTTTTTGTCATATTATAATTTTTTATCTATTACCGCAGTGCTTATCCCCCTGATATCATACTTGGCTGGACCCTTGAGGTCGTCGGGTATCTGGTCGGCAGTTAGGTTGCGAAGGCCTTGGATTTGTGGTTGATCTGTTGTGATCTGAGTTTTTTGGCTGCTACTTATTTATGTTTTAATACTGTTACTGTCCCTGTGTTCTTTCTCTAATTACTGTGGTTATCTCTGTTATTACTCTGTCATAACCCTTTATTACTATCTTAAGATTACTTGTTATTATTGCTCTGATCTGAAACTATTTTTCTACTATCTATCATGATTCCCTGAAGAAACTGCTATCTGTCGTGATTCCTTGATATTTTTTCTAATTTCTTTGACTTAAAATCCGCTGCAAAATTTTCTCTAAAATACTGTTAATTTTTTTTAAAAAAAAGACTATCTTAATCCTTAAGAAATTTTTTTTCTTAAATGGTCAGTTATAACCTACAGCCTTTTGATGGTAAAAGCGATTTCTCAATCTCGCAACAAAAAATGAAGGGTATTCTGATCCAGGAAAAAATTTTCAAAGCAATAGATGGTAGGTATACTGAAAATGTTTCAGAGGAAAAAGATTAGAAAACGATGAATATGCCTACTCTTCCATTATTTTAAACCCGTCTGACACGGTACTTAGAAAAGTGGGTAAAAAGAATTCATCAAAAGATCTTTGGAAAAAATTAGAAAAGTTATAGATTGAAACGTCTTTACCTTGTAAAATTTTCAAATATAAACTTGATTTGTCTAAGAACATTGATGAGAATTTGGATGACTTCACAAAATTAATACAAGATATAAAACTTAAGGATGATAAAAACGTTGATGAGAATTTGGATGACTTCACAAAATTGATACAAGATATAAAACTATTATCGGTGATAAAAACATTGATGAGTATTGTCCTATTGTTTTGTTGAATGCTATTCCTAAAATATATTCTGATGTCAAAGCAGCTATAAAATATGGTAGAGACCGTGTGAATCTAGATAGAGTAGTAAACGGTTTAAAGAGTAAGGAGAAAGACTTAAAAGCAAACCGACCTAGTAATAATCAACACGAGGTTAATTTTGTGAGAGGAAGACCTAGATTTAGAAACTCCAGTTTTAGACACAATAGTAGAAGCAAAAAGCAAAAGTAGAAATGGCAACAAGAGCAAATCTAGAACACGTGATAATTCTTATTTGGATGATAAAATAATGGAAAGAGGTTGTTATAACTGTGATATTAAGGGTCATTACATTAAGAATTGTATAAAACCAAAAGGGGATAATAGAGAAAGACAATTTGATGAAAAATAAAAAGTGAATAATGTTTCTAATGATTCTGGTGAAGTGTTTTTTGTTTGTGAGGTGAATTATGTGCATGCTATGAATATGTATGAGTCGTTAATTGATTCTGGTTGAACTTTCAATATGAGCCCCTTTAAAGAAATTTTCTCAAGTCATAAAATTGAAAATTCTGGTTTTGCTTCGATGGCAAACGAAAAAAACTGTGAGATTAAAGGTTTTGGTAACATTTTTTTAAATTTCAAAGATGGTTATAGATTAACCTTTAAAGACGTTAGGTATGTTCCTGACCTTCGCCATAACCTTATTTCATGTGCTGCCTTCGAAGTGGAAGGATTAGAAGGTAAATGGGGCAAAGGTGTAATGAAAATCATGAAAGGCTCGTTAAATGTTTTCAAAGCAGAAAGAAAACGCAACTTGTATTTATGTTTTATTACATATGATTCTATTGCTGCATCTGTGAATGAACATGATAGAAGTTCCTTGTGGCACAAACGTCTTGGTCATATTAGTCAAATGGGGCTGGAACTACTAAATAAAGAAGGAATACTTAGTGGCAAAGTTGATAAACCGAAATTCTGTGATGAATGTGTAATAGGTAAACAAAATCGTGTGCATTTTCCTGTTGTACCTTCCCCTAACACCTCCATGTCATCTTGCATATTAGATTATGTACATGCTGATGTTTGGGGTCCTTCTAAAGAACCCACCCATGGTGGAAACCGATATTTTATGTCTATCGTTGATAACTAATTCAAGGAAAGTTTTTGTTTTTCTATAAAAGCATAAATCTGATGTTTTTGAAAAGTTCGAAAAATGAAAAACTCTGGTTGAAAACCAAACGGGAAAAAGATTGAAATCTCTTCGTATTGATAATGGCCTTGAATTTTTAATCAAAATGTCACTGATTTAAGTGATAAATTTGACATTAAAAGGCACAGGACCAACCCCTATACTCCATAACAAAATGGTGTTGCTGAGCGCATGAACCGAACCTTACTTGAAAAGGTCAGGTGCCTACTAATTAGCTCCGATTTACAAAAGTCATTCTGGGGTGAAGTAGTTTTGACTGCTGCTTACATGATTAATTTGTCGTCCTCTATGCCATTGCTTAGTAAATCCCTTGAAACTGTTTGGTGTGGTAAAAAACCTGATGTTTCTTCTCTTCGTACTTTTGGTTGCTCTTCATTTGTTCATCAAAATTCTAGTAAGCTTGGACTTAGATCATTAAAATATGTTTTTATTGGTTATCCGAAAGGGGTCAAAGGGTACAGATTATGTCATCATGAGTAGAGATGTCACTTTCAATGAAAACGAAATGCCTTGTCTTACCACAATAGAAGTAGATAAAAAAGAACCGACCTTTAATAAGGTGGAGGATAACCAACAGGGGGGAGCAACTATAGAAGAAAATTATGAAGAACAAGAAACAGAAATCCCTGAAAATACCGAAAATACTCTAGATAATTACCAACTAGCAAGGGGAAGTAGAAGAGAACATATCTAATGCTGAAATTTCTGAACCTACAAATGCAGATGAAGCTTTAAAGTCTAAAGAATGGCTTAGTGCCATGAACGAGGAGATGAAATCTTTGAAGGATAATAACAATTGTGATCTAGTGGCTAAACCCAAAAACTGTTTCATAGTGGATTGTAAATGAATTTTTAAAATCAAATAGGAAAACACCATAAAATACAAAGAGATTAGTGGCCAAGGGGTTCACTCGAAAAACAGGGATAGATTATAACGAAATCTTTTCACCTGTTGTCAAATATACTACTCTTCATATAATTCTTGCTCTTACTACACATTATGATTGAGAGTTAAAGCAAATGGATTAAAAACTTTCTTTTTGCATGGTGACTTAGACGAAAACATCTATATGCATCAACCTTTTGGTTTTATTGATAAAAACAAATCTGAACATGTTTGCTTGTTGAAGAAATCTTTATATGGCTTGAAACAATCTCCTAGGCAATGGAATAAAAAGTTTGACTTGTTTATACTTTCTCTAAACTTCAAAAGAAGTCGTTATGTTCATTGCCTCTAATTTAAGTATATGAATGATATTCCTATCTTTCTTGTGTTATATGTTGCTGACATAATCATTGCAAGCCCTAGTATAAGACTGATTGAGTTTCTGCAAAAGGATCTATCTAAAAGTTTTGAAATGAAAAATCTTGGTGATGCAAAAAGAATTCTTGGTATGGACATCACTAGAAAAAGAGAAAATTTTTCAATACTTTTAAATAAAAAAACTTACAGTCTATTTTGAAAAAGTTTTCAATGGAAAATACAAAACCCACTTCTGTGTCCTTAGTTGCTCATTTCCAGTTATGAAAATATCAATGTCCAAAAACAGATTTTGACAAAGAGAAAATGAGCAAAATACCTTATTCAAATGTCATTGGTTCTATAATGTTTCTCATGGTTTGCACCAGACCCGATATTGCTTATGCTATAAGTTGTCTTAGCAGACATATGTCCAACCCTGGACCTACGTGGTTCCGACGATATTGGTATAACCTTCTCTAAATTCTCTGATTATATTCATCTTGTTGGGTACGTTGATTCTAACTATGCGAATGAAAAAGATAGTAGAAAATCCACTACATCTTACATTTTCACTTTGTTTGGCTCATGCATAAGTTGAAAATCCCAACTACAACATATTGTTGCTTTTATCTACTACTGAAGCCGAATACATTGCTACTACTGAAGCCTTTAAAGAAGCAACAAGGTTAGAAGGATTAGTCAAAGAAATCGGTTTTCTTCAGAATAAACTTACTGTTTTTTCTAACAGCTAATCCTCGATCCAACATTGTAAAAATCCTGTATTTCATGATGGGACTAAACACATAGATTTTAGGTATCACTTCATTCGTGACATTGTTGGTAAAGATATTATAAAATTGGAAAAGATTAAAACTAAGAAAACCTAGCCGATATGGGTACTAAGTGTTTGCCTGTTGAGAAATTCATTAATTGTATGAAAATCTTAAATCTTACTCCTGACTAACTCTACTGTACGTTGGATACCATTTTTCAAGTGCATGTAGACTGAGGCGGGCATTTAGGCTATGATGAGAATGCCAGATCCAACTTTAAACTCCGGACTTTGTTCCTCCTTTATAAAGGTCTTGGTCTATGGTGCAGTGTTTTATATATTTGTGGCCCAATGACTTTATTGAAAAGGTCCACCAGGCAGCCAACTTGGCAGCCCAAAAACCGACCCAGTAACCCGACCCATTCTCCTAACTACTTATATCTCTCACCTAACCCTAAACCTCATTCTTCCCTCTCTTCTACGCCGACTGCTCCTTCTCTTTCTCCAAATCTCCTCTGTGATTTTCCTTCGCTTGTTCACCGGCAGTCATGGCTCCTTTCCTAAATCAACTTAATGGTTTAAGGGAAGCCATCTAGACCTTCCATCCCCACCTCTTCTCTCGTCCCTTTAAATAGGAGTTTATTCCCTTCTTGCTGAGATATAGAAAAAGTGCTTATCTCCCTAAATCATTCTTACATTCTTTGTGAAAACTTGAGTTGGGGGTCTTTGTGACAGTGTGATAAAGATATCTCAATGATTGGAGTTTGTGGTGAAGTTTTCAGTTTTGTGGTGTAACCATGGGTCGGTTATTTTGGTACAATACTTACTCTGACCTTGTTCCCTCGTGCGGATCTGGCTTGATCTAAGCCTACTTCATACCACGTTTCTTATTTATGTTCATTCTTTTATTTATTGTCATTATTCCTTAAATCTATAATATTGGTTTGTATCTTAAGGAGTTTCGTACTCCACTATTGTAATAGTTGGTTAGGTTATCTTGGTGATATCCACTCTACACGGGCTATTGACTCTTTGGAATATAAACCAATGTGTTTTTTTAGATATTTTAGCTCATCTATTGCAAAAGTTGTTGATATACATCATTGTGCGAGCATTGCAATGGAAACTCCATCGGAGCTTTACAAGATACAGATTGAAATTACTAAAAGGTAAAGTGGGGATGCAAATGTCCAATATCCATGGCTTCCTTGTGTGGAATGATCGGGGATTATGAGCCATTGAAAATTGAGCGCATGCATGGTATTGGAATGCATCTAATTCCCGCAAATGGCACTTCGATTAGGTTTGTTTCTTCCACATTTTTCCACTTTTCTTTGCAAGATCGGGTTTAATTTGGTTATGCTCTTCCAATGATGATTGCATTAAATGTTCGAATGGTACTTTTGATACTATGGATGGCAGATGAGTTGAGCTGGCATGTTTGGAGCTCAACTCAGGCTAAAGTCGAGCTAGCTCGAGATTTTAGTAAGTAACAAAATATAATACTTGGCCTAAGGATCAAGTTGGTAATTTTCTTACATCTCTCCTTCCCGAAGCCCAAGTATCATACGAGCCCCCAAAGTGAAAAGCCTTGAAGACTAGAAGAATTATATGCTCTTGCAAGCTTTTCAAAATTTTTCAATATTTTTAATAAATTTTTTGTATAGTTAACTCTATGTTCAATAGTAAAATATTGTTATCTATAAATCTCTATACAACAATAATCTTAATCAACAAGTTAGTAAATTCATATTTATTACTATGGTTTTTTATTTTATACTAATTATTATTTTTTGAATTATCTAATAGTTTAAGAAAGTTCGGAATATATTTTTGTTAAAAATAATTAGGACTTGTCAATCTAGCATAATAAATAAATATTCTAAATTAATTTTTATTTTATTATAAATAAAAAATAAAAAGCTCTAGCTTGAGTTTGAATCAGAATTTCGAGCTCGGCTCGTTTCCACTGCTAGTTGATGCTGTATTTTGTGAGTACAATTTTGATCTTTTGGTGATCAGGTAGCACCCTTCTTCTTTCTTATTTACTTATGTTCTTATCCTCTTTTGTTAGTTTTTAATTGCTTTACGCATCGTAGTTAACGGCAAATGATCAAGGAATCTTTTCAAATTGTCATGTAGACCTGACAAGACATAACTTGATTTATCTCGGTGTATTTGAATTCAAACCACATATATTTAGCTTATTCAAAAAGATTTCAAACGATATAGCGCTCTCCACAACAAACTTCCGTATTATGCTTTTGTGCCAGCTTGTTGAGTGACGAAGGAAAACCTCTGCCTCTCCTGCTATCGTAGGTAAATAACAAGAAAAAAATTAGACAAGAGGAAGTAGAGAGAAGAAAAATTGAGGACAAGATAGTTGCTTCAGGAATAGAATCTTTTGGGGTTTTTGGGTCTTGCCTGAACGAGTTTGATATAGATTTTATCAAAATGTAGAAAAGTCCAATTTTTGAAATAAAACTAGGAAAATTTTATTTATATATATAATAATAAATTAATTTTAAGTTATAATTATAATTCGGATAATTCCACCATCCTTCTTTTTCTTTGTTATTTTTTGAACTAAATTACCCATGCACATGAAGATAATTAAACAAAGAACTCACTGGTGCCTCTTACGATAGGTCAGCCCTTATGCTATTATGCCTCCGACTTTGTTCCCGGACCATTTATCAATAGCAAAATAATAATTAACCATTAAATCATTAAATATACAAGACTATAATCAAAGTGAAAAAAATGAGGAACTTAAAAACGTTCGATCTAAAATAAATAAATAATTTGAAGAGAATCTCCTAATTATTCCAGAGCAACTAGAAAGAAATTGTTTAAACAGAAAGAATTCAGTGCAGATGTAGGATACCTATCCAGAAGTTTTCGCAACTCAATCATCGATGATGGAATCATCCAAGATTTGACCTTTTCGAACTCTGTCTGTAACCCCCTTTCCACCCGACTCTTTGATCTTAAATAAATTAATAATAAATTAGAAACATGATTAGAAAAGGTAATAAATAATTTGATAAACTTTGACCAAGAGATAGAACCAATATACTATCAATACATTGTTTTATAAATAATAATAATTTCCATCTAAGATAATAATTATCAAATTTTAAGAGTAAAGATAATTATAATTCCAAATAATAAGAGTAAAGATAATTATCAAATTTGATAATTATTATCTTAGATGCAAATAATTAATATTTACAAAACAATGTATTGATGGTATATTAGTTCCTCCTCAACGCATCAGTAGAAAACAAAAGCTTTAACATAGATCACTAACTGAATTGGTGTGTTGTGGCTGTGGCAAGTGACAGCGGCAGTCTGTGGCTGTGGGAGGCAACTAACATTTGTGTATGCTTGTTCACTCTTGATCCTCTCTTAAAATTTTAGAACTCAAGTTTGAAACTTTTGGAGTTTGTAACATGCATGCAGCACCAGTCCAAAAATCCACAATGACTTTATGTCTCCTCTTTCCTTATTTTATAAGGTTATTAGGTACTTTGTCAAAAACAATTTTGATGGGCCCAACCGCCCAGGCTTAAAAGGCTTGGGTCCGCAAAGTGCGCCACAAAGGTGCGCATGCCCAACAGTCCGTATGGCGCCTAGGTTCGCGCCAAGATGAAGGCACGCGCCATAGGCCAAGAATGGCGAGAAGCCTGCGCGATACTACGCCATTGACTACTACGCATATAGATATAAGAGGAGAGAAAGAGTAAGCATGGAAGTATCACCTTTTAAACAAGATGAGGCATTGAATACCTTAAGACAACCACATCCCCTCGATTGAACATAACTACAAGAAATTTTCGGTAAGTTAAAGGAAATTACTTAGGAATATTTCGTTACAAGAATTCCCTCAACACATCAATAGAAAACAAAAGATTACAACAAATTCAAAATGAAATATCAAATTCAATTAATAGCTTCGGTTAACAAATGAATACATATTGACATCCAAAAACAGTGAATCATAGTCTAAACAATCCAAACTTATCTTGAATAAGCCAGTAACGAAAGCCAAAAATATAGTCATATGCTTACTTTGTAAGATTATGAGTCTAAATAGGAACGCAGAGGAAAAACCTAAAAAAACTTACACATAAAGGGAAATCAATTTTATTCTTATTTGTAAAGCTATTTTGATTCAAGGATTATGGGTTATTATAAGCTCGTGTGAGGTGATAAATGACTTCAAATAGGTACAGATTACAGTAGCCACTTTCGAGATGAAAATTATTTCCTATAACCAAAATAAATTAACTAATAGCTATCTTACTTAAACAACAAACTACAATACCACGTACCTGACACGCAGTAATATTGGCTGTTGTGTGTTCTGTCTTGCGAGCAGCAAAAATTATTTTCCAATCACTCAATTGCCTCTACATCCACAGCAACAACACGACGTTGATGAGTGGATATCGCTTTTTTTCTTTTCTTTTTTTCTTGTGGATATTGTTTTTTTTTTTCTGCTTCTTTATTTTGGATATCATTTCTTTCTCTGTTTCCTTTTCCTTTTTTTTGTGGCTAGCTTTTTTTTTTCTGTTTCTTTTCTCTTCTTTTTCGGTTATTGCATTTATCATTTTTTTCCTATTCTCTGAAGTTTGTCCCCCGCGCATCTTTAGAAATCTATTGAAAAAATAAGAATGAAGCCGATGCAAGACAATCCTTGATCGGTGCAGAGACATTATTATCAGTGTAAACTGGCCCAAATTTGTCTTAGCCTGAAAGCCTAGATATCTTGCTAGTAATAGTTTCTATGACAAGAAGGGGAATGGAAACGAGAAGAGTTACTACCCACTCAAAAGTATAATTAGCCAACAAAAGCAGCTAGAAAATATAATTTGTAGTTTAATTGGGAAAGATAAGTGCCTGAGGACTGCCATAGTTTTACATGGACCTACCTCCCATAATACTATAAAATCTAGTACTCAAAGCATGCGCATTTTAAGAAAGCTAATTACAGCTAGGGGCAATAAACTTACTGATTCATCTCCAGGCTGCAAATTATACCCTTCATCTTGGACACAGACTCTTGAATGAGACCCTAGCATCGTCAGTTTAATTAAGAACCAGCCAAATGTATAAGAGTAGCACAATAAAGAAAATATGCAAAATTAACCACTTACCAGTGTGTGATTCAGATGCTTTTTTTTTTTAAACTACCGTCACCTCTTTTTTGATGAATAGTAGATTGCTCTTGGATAGTGAACAAGTTAGATGATTTCGAAAGTGTGGTTGAATTCACAAGCTTCTTGGCCAGCATTGACGAGTACCTAAAAGAAGTGTGGTGGAGGTATCAATATTTTCACGTATATATGTAGGCGAATACAAACTAGGCATGAATCGGTTCATACTTTTTCAGAAGCTTAAATATTTTACATTAGTTGGCTAGCACCAATATTACGCCCCAAGGATTATAATACATAATTGTATTTTTAAATGGTAAATTCTTATGAAACTTAGTTAATTGGTAAATAAATTATTGATCATAATTGAAATACAATAAAACTTGAACGGATTAAATTAGAGTTCATTATAATATTTAGGGACAACTTATATTAATTAAGAAAATTTAAGAGGGACGTGATGGGTATTTTGAGAAAAATTTAATTAAATAAATAAAATAATAATAATATCATAAATATATATAATATATATATTATTAAATGATATATATATGTAAATGATATATATATTAGTAAATAATATATCTACATACATATATATCTATATATATGAAAGAAAGAGAAAAGAAAAGAAAAAGAAAGGATAAAAGATTTTGGGGACATATATAGGGAAAGGGATTTGTTTGGTCCTTTAAGTTTCCCTGCGTCTAATTTCTGTCCTTTAAGTTCGCGAATTTTTAATTTAGTCAAGTAACTTTTAAAATTGCTAAAATTAGGTCCACGGATGGAATTTTGGACAATTTTACCCTTTTCTAGCTTTAAAATGAGCAATTTAGTCCATTTTCAATTATTTTGCATCTAGTATATAATCTTGCACATGCTCGCCTAAAATATTTAAACGATGTCATTTTACGAATACTGTACTAAACTCAGTTATAGAAACCAAAAGTGATACAAGCATCGTTACAAATTGTTAAAAATATGTTCCAAGACCATTTAAAATTTCTAAATGTCTACATTTTTTTGCATATACAAGATCCCCTTTCCAAATTATTTTAGTATCGTTCCAAAAGCTATTTAAAAAACATATTTTTCCCCTAAATAAAAAAAAAAATAAAAATAAACATATTCCCGACAGGTTAATATCGAAGAGAAGTATATAATTTGATAAATAATACCATTAAGTACATAAAAATATTTTGCGTGATATTGGTACATTTTCGCGAAATTAAACAAATTTGTACATTCATAGTTGTAAGTATTGTATTGATGTTACTATCATATTATATTATATTTTTGTATTGTATCACTTGATCAGACTATCTGATATTAGATCAGACAGTTAGATATGATCAAACGGATAAAAGAAAACATGATAGATGATTGTTGAGATATCGTGCACAAAATATATAATCGGTCTTTATGGAATATGCATCATTCAATCAAGCCATTCTATTTTAAATTAAATCATTGGATATGATTAAATAGATGGAATCTTATGTGTTACAGTTTGGTATAGATCCTGCTCATAGATGTTGATGTATCGTAACCAAAACATAGAATGGGTATGATAGGATAAGTTTTATAACGGGTTTATTATAAGTTAAGTACAACTTTTGTTATTTGATATTTGGAACGACTTTCTAATATATATTAGAATAGTTTATATATATATAAACCATTCCAGTTTTTTTGAAACATCCTTTAGAACGAATTTGTTAGATAAACAGTCACAATTTTTCTTAAAACAATTATTCATAAAAAAATATAAATTAAGATATTTCAATACAAGAACGGTTAATAACTGATAGAAAAATACCCAGACACTAACATCACACACTCATGTTCTCGTTTTTCTTTAGTTTCGTAGTCATCAAAACTGTATTCTTCATCCTAGCCATGTTCAATATCATTTCACCAAGTTCTTCCACTCACTAGTGAGGAAGAAAATATTGAAAACTAGAATACATAGAGTAATGAAAAACTAACAAGAAATAGCTTTACCAACTCAAATAAAGGAATCTATTATTGCCTTCTTTAAGGAGCTTATTTCTACCAATCCAACTCCCCTCCACGACCAAGACTTCTCCTTTCAGTTCCCTCAACTTCCTAAAGAAGTTGGCCTCAACCTACGCAAAACCCCATTCTTAGAAGATATCCAAGAAACTATTTTCTCTATCAATAAAGATAGTCTGACTAGCCTAGATGGATTCTCCTCAGCTTTCTTTCAAACCTACTGCAGAATATAATATAGAAGTTTTCAGAGATTTATTTGATGGTGCACCTATGCCAAGATGTTTCCCTACTATTACCATCACCCCCATATCTAAAAATGATTCTCTACAATCTTGGTCGAACTTTAGACCCATCTCCCTCTGCAATGCGACCAACAAAATCATGTCAAAGCTCCTTCATAATAAGATTGCTCAAGCCCTTCTTGGCCTCATCTCCCCCTTATAACATAGTTTTATTCCGGGTAGAATCATTGTTGACAACATCCGTCTTGCTCAAGAAAAAGAAATGACACATCATCTTGACTTGAGATATAGCAAACTCAACCTCATCATAGATTGGACATATCCAAAGCTTATGACAGAGTCAACTGGAAATATGGAACCTTCTAGATACTTTAAATTCTCACAAGGTCTCAGACAAGGAGATCCTATCTCTCCAGATCTATTCATTCTTGCAGCAAAGGTTTTATGCAAGGGATTTGGTCATCGCTTCTTGCACAATATAAATATGATCTACCAAACAAGTTGCAGAACTAAGGTGTCCCACCTGGCTTATGCAGATGACATCATTATTTTTACAAGATGTGTACAGAATGGCCTAATCAAACTAATGCAGTTCTCGAAACATTTTAAGATTCAATAAGGTTAGCAAATTAATCACTCTAATTGACAGGTAAGCACTTCCCCTTTATCAACTATTTTTTACTGATATGAGCTTTGATTCCTGTTCTTGTGGGACACAAATGATGTGGTATACAATCAAACGAACTATTTCATGGGAAAAAAGACATCTCAAGGAATCTATAGATATCTAAACCACCCTCAACAACCTCCCAATTTCTCTTGTCCTGCTCTTATATATAGGAATTAGGCAAGTCAAGAAAGATAACTTTATTTTTAAACTTCACTTCAACTCTCACACACAAAGTCTGCTCACCAGCAATTAGTTTTCTTTATAGCATTACAATTGCAGTCATATTTCACATAATCTCTACATGATTCACCACCAAACTTCCTAGTTCTCATACGTTTTTTAGTATTCTTGCTTATTCTTTAAAGAAAATAATTGACTGATGCATTCAAAGGTAGTTCATATTTTTCAGATTAGTCTTTCGAAAGATTGTTTGAGTATCTTGAAAATATTTATATTTCAAAATTTTTAAATAGAGTTGTGTTGTTTGCTGCTAAAGGGGCCAAGTACTTGCGAACCATCTATTGCGATAGTGTGGTTGGAGGAAGTTTGTAAAATTGAGAACTTGGAATACCCAGAAATAAAGCGGTGAAAACAAGATATGAATTTATCGAGGTTTAATTTTATTTTTGGAAGCATGTTGAGCCTGATCATGAGCATAGAGAATAGATAATTGGACTATATATTTAATTTGATTGGAAAAAATGGTCATTTAATTACGCCTAAGGACCGAAACTGTTAATATTTTAGAAGTTGAAGGACTAAAATAGAATTTCAATATGTTTAGAGATTGAAAATGAATAGTAACAATATATGAGACTTAAAACTGTAATTATCTCGTTTCGAAAGCATACATAGTGAATATCAACAAAAAGTCAAATTTAAAACAGTGACTAATTATCATAATTTCAAATAAAATGTGATGATAATAAAGTCAATAGATAATATTAAAACGCCTTAAAAGAAATATCTTAAAAAAATTGTTTAAAATATAATGTGAAATAATTATAATAAATACAAAATCCAAATGGATATTAACAGTGAAATAATATTAATTTGTGGTCAAATTTATTAACATATTTTCAAACAAATAATAAGCCAATTTCGGAAAAATAATGAAAAGTTCTCAAAATTTATCTCAATTACAAATACTGAACCGTCTTTCTCAGAGGTTTTGTGTAATCACACTGCAGTTCTTTTATAATTTGAAAAATTATATTTAGTACCTTTCATATTTATTTTTGTTACATTGTCCTTAGTTTTTGTAATTATTCACGTAGTTCTCATGATTTGAAAATTTACATTTGGTACCCCTTTACGTCTGTTTTCGTCTGACAAATCCATCTATGAATAAAAATCATTTATATTTGCTAATATTAGTAAAATAATAAAATAAAAATAATGAAGTTCAAACGAACATTTTCTAACCAAACTATCCCTATAAAGGAGCCTTCTCACATGCATTAGCGTGTGAAGTGTATATGTGTAAGGATAGTTTGATTAGTAAAAATATCTATTTAATTTGTAACAAGTCAGTGATTATGCTATTGAGGTGAATAAGGATTTTCATTGAATTTTGCTTAATAGTAGAATCTATTAGACGAAAAAAACTTAAGGAAATTAGATGTTATTTTCCAAATTACGAGAGGTTTACGTGTAACTACGCCGAATTAGATCGAGATGCTTATCCAAAATGGGTATCTCGTGGAGTATGTCTCCTAGAAAAAGGCTCGAGGAACCGGACCATACATCAAGCAAGAAGAAAACAGGGGAATGAAGTGAATACTTCCCCTCTAGAAACTTTACCAAATGAAGAATGCAGAAATGCCTGTGAAGAAAGTCTGAAACCAACGATCCTCCTAGAAAGGGAGTAATACGAATGATTGTAAGAGGACCACATGGAGGTGATTTCCATTATGCAAGAAAAACACAAGTTAGAGAGGCGCATGGCACGACCATAAAGGAAATCTGGGATGTCAGCACCATAGAGGATGCCCCCTCATCCAATTTGGGAGCACGGAACGTTTAGGTCCCAAAAAGCCCCCACAATGATGTTGTAGTCATCACGGCATTATTAGCCAATTATGAAGTGGGACGCATTTTCATAGATTCAGGAAACTCCACTGACATATTATTTGGAGAGGCATATGACCAAATGCAACTAAAAGACACACCTATAGAAAAAGTGAACACCTCTCTCTATGGATTCGCAGGGGAAGTAGTCCATTCGAGAGGCACGCTCTCACTCCCTTTGACTTTAGGCGCTAATGCCGCTTGAACAACATGCCTACTAAAATTCCTGGTGGTAGACACCCTTCAGCCTATAATGTCATTCTAGGAAGGTTCACCCCAATACCTACACCTATGATATGAAGATCACATTCCGTACACTTGGAGGTGTAGGAGAGGTACAAGGGGACCCCCTCGAACCTCATAAATGTTATATAGAGGCCGAGCGCATAGGACAAAAGAGAAGCAGGGATGACTCCTAAGGAAACACCCTCCAACAAACATGACAATGAGACATCCTCCAACAAGCACAATAAGAAGGCACCTCCCAACAAACATGAAAAAGAGGACATTGAAGATAAAGACGGGAAAACATTCTCCAAGGTCCAACCAATGGCGGAACTAATGAACATTGAGGTTGTACCTAGGGATCCAGAAAAATTCACATCAATTGGTTTTGAATTAAAAGAGCCGACACGTGAAGAAATAATTGAATGTTTACGCCATGACGCAGACATTTTTGCATCAACTTCTCAAACTTAGAAGGAATTGACCCCAACATCATAACCCACCACCTTAATACCGATCCTCGTACGAAGCCAGTGAAATGAAAGAAGAAGCATTTCGGGCCTGAAAAAGATAAAATAATCCAGGTGAAAGTAGACAGACTATTGGCAGCCGACCATATTGATGAAATACAATTCCCCTAATGGCTGTCTAACATGGTGTTAGTTCCCAAGCTTGGAGGCAGTGGCGAATGTGCATCGACTTTAGAGATCTCAATAAGGCATGCCGTAAAGATTTTTATCCTCTCCCACGAATTGATCAACTGGTAGACTCCAGATCTGGATGTTAATTCTTAAGCACGATGGATGCATCACAAGGGTACCACCAAGTAATGCTAGCTCCGGAAGATCGCAAAAGAGTCAACTTCATTCTGTTTGCTGGAATATTTTGTTACGAGGCCATGCCATTTGGCTTGAAGAACGCTGGAGCCACCTACCAGCACTTGGTGGACAAAATATTTCGTCCTCAAATTGGAAGAAATCAAAGTTTATGTATATGATATGCTTGTGAAAAGCAAGAAAACATAGGATCATGTCGTAAACTTGGAGGAGACATTTGCCATTTTAAGAAAGTATCAATTGAAATTCAATCTTGGGAAATGCGCAATTGGAGTGAAAGGTGGGTGATTCCTGGGATATATGGCTACCCAAAGACGGATTGAGGCCAACCCCTTTAGGATGAAAGCCATCCTAGACATGAAGGCACCCTCAAACATCGACGAAGTACAAGGGCTTACAGGGAGGGTGGCAGCACTAAGCCGGTTCATCTCTAAATCGGCAGAAAAAGCCTGTTTTTCTTGGAAGTCCTCCGGAAGGTGAAAGAGTTCAATTGGGATGACACCTGCAAACACGATTTTTTCGAGGACTCAAGCAATATCTAGCAGGGCTCCCTCTATTGATGAAGCCTTCCCCAAGGGACACTCTGTATGTGTACCTAACAGTCACCCCTCAAGCAGTCAGCTCTGTCATGATTCGTGAAGAAAAGGGAAAACAAATGCCGATCTATTATGTCAGCACGGTCCTCAATGGAGCAGAAGGACGATATACTCTAATTGAGAAGATGGCCTTTGCATTGGTCACTACTGCTAGAAGGCTACGTCTATACTTCCTCTCATATCCCATTAGAGTGAAGACCAACTTACCTTTGAAACAAACGCTGGGCAAGCCAGACACCTTAGGGCGATTGGTGAAATGGGTGGTAGAATTAAGCGAGTACGATATCTCTTCTCTACCTCAAACTACCATCAAAGGCCAAGCCCAAACCGATTTCCTCTTTGAAACGGTAGGAACCTTTGAAGAAGGCACCCCCCAAGCCGATAAATGGTTGTTGCATGTAGATAGGTCGTCCCTATCCAAGGTAGCTGTGCAAGCATTATCCTCACGTCATCTCACCTCATGGAGAAGACTTCGACTTTCGCTGTTAAATTTGGATTCAAACCCTACAACAACGAGGTTGAATATGAGGCACTCATAACAGGACTCAGATCGCAAGATATGGGAGCTAGACATGTGATAGCTTATTCAGACTCCCAGTTGATAGTGAAGCAGATGGAAGGCTCTTATGAAGCCAAAGAGGAAACATGATTCACTATCCAAAGCAGATATGGGAACTCAAAATGGGATTTGATAGCATTCTTGTTGTTCAAATTCCAAGAGAAGAAAACATCAAAGAGCTAGCGCTTTAGAAGATTGTAGAACAAGGCACATCACCATACATTACCTATCTCAACCAATAGCTCTAATTTGTATTCAAGCCATATCCTCATCAGAAGATTGGAGGACTCCCGTCATCCAATGGTTGGAAGAGGGACGCCTTCCACATAATAGATGGGAGTCTGCCAGGCTTAAAGCCTGAGCTACCCATTTTTTACTACAAGGAGGGATCCTATACAAGAAATCTTTTACTCATCCTCTACTCTGATGTTTATCCCAATCATAAGGGATGCATATCCTAAAAGAAATACACAGTGACTATTGTGGAGCGATTGCGGACACCTGGGTGCTCGGCAACAAAGCCTTGCGGGCAGGAAACTTCTGGCCTTCCATGAAACAAGATGCAAAGCAACTAGTGATCAAATGTGAGAAATGCCAAAAACATTCCTCCCTCATACATCAACCTGCAAAGTCGTTGACAACCATGCTATCACCATGTCCCTTCGCACAGTGGGGGATAGATATTGTGGGACCATTCCCTCTAGCACCTGGATGGAGAAAATTCCTGCTAGTAGCTATCGATTACTTCACTTAATGGATGGAAGCTGAGCCACTCACTCGCATCACAGAAAGGGAGGTGATGAAATTTTTATGAAAAAATATTGTATGTCGTTTTAGGCTAATCTCATGCTTACTAGTTTAATAAAATGTAAAACGCTCCGAGAATAATTCTACCCTAATTAATTCGACTTTTCTTATGTCTATCATAATCTAAAATATTCTTTTATTTATCGCCTTTCGAGTACATGGTCAGATTTACATTTTGCGTACATGGTCAGGTCTCATTGAGAATTTATTTTTCAAATATTTTTGCTATCCTTGCATTGTATCTACATGGTTGGATTTCCATGCATCCCCTTATAGGTAAAATTAAATAGCCCAACACTGGCTTTCTTCCGCATGTAAAATGAATGAAATTGGGAGGCGGATGGGACCTCGAGCAGATTACTAACCAGCATAAAGAAGCTGGCTAGCAAACTAAAGGGCAAGTAACCATCTAGCTAGAGAAATCTTAAACAAGCTTAAAACCGCAGGAAAAAAAAGGGGGGGGGGATGAACAGGAAAACACAACCAACTTCTAGATAGGCCACATAGAATTAGGCGAAGCTTGTTGGGGGATAATTGGGGAGATCGTCCGATATAGGGATCCATATCAAAAATTCATCATGCATCCCATATTTAGTCCTAAGATCATCTATATCAAACTCCTTCAGGCAAGATCAAAAATCCCCAAAACATTCTATTCTTGAAGCTAATATGCTATCGTCAATTTTTAATCTCCGGACCTCTTCTTTGCTAACTTTTTCCTTGTTATTTACCTCCTTCCCACCCTAACAATGCTTGGAGTTAGAGGCAGCAGGTTTTCCCTCGTCACTCGACGAGCTTACTAAGTCCACTATTCTCTCATCCACTACTCACTTATCCATACCTCCGTCAAACATGGTCGTAGAGAAAGCAAGAACAAAGAAAAAAGAATGTACCTAGGAACTAAGAGGATTAGAAAAGCAATATCTAGCGGGAAGGTGCTCGAAACCGTGAGGTGCCTGTAGTATTTTTTTTATACCTGGCATGTTATGGAGGAAACTGCATGGTAAGAAATGGCCATCACTTTGTGATTTGTGCTTCTGACTATTTGACGTTACACTTACTATCATTTAAAAGAGTATTATATGTATATTGTATATTATTATGGTTGATTACATTTAGACCCCTTCAAAAATGTGAAAATTACACTTCCCTTAAAGAAATTTTGGAATTATATTTACACCTCACCAATAATTTGCAATTTATACTTGACCCCTTTACATTCAATGTGTATAGGAATGTGGTGAATATTTTGAAACCAGCAAGGAGAAAAGATGGATAATCTTATTGTTTTTTATTCTTTTGCATTTGTCTTTTCTTCCACTGTGTTCAGATCTTATTTTGTTAGAAGTGATATGTGCCAAGGTAAGAAAATGCTAATTATATGGCATCGCTAATATATAAAGCAAATTAGATGTTCTCTTTACTAAGTGCATATTTAAATGCACTACTAAATTAATACTTACTTCCTTATGATGCTTCTACATATGTACGAACAAAATTTATTATCTCTACTTATACCAATTAAACTAGTTGTTAAGATGTGAAAATTGATTTGAAGAAGTCAAGGATGACCCGGTCCAACTTAGAAATCCCAAGTTGAGTTGGAGACTCTAAGTCAAGTCAAGGATGACCCGGTCCAACTTAGAAATCCCAAGTTGAGTTGGATAAGCATAACCCGATTCAACTTAGAAATTCCAAGTTGAATTGGAGACTCTAAGTCAAGGCTATAAATGCTACTCTGATTGGCAATGTTTTGCAGAGTAGAGTAGAGAGAAAAATATATAAGTTCTCTGTGTAATCGAGAGATAAAAGAAAGAGTTGAGACGAGAGTGAGTGTTGTTTTTCACGTGTGGTGAAGACTTGCATACAAGTGTGTGTGTGTGTGTTGTACTCAATTTTCCTCCTCTTTGAGTGTTTTCTCCTGGCTTGGTATCTCCCCCAAACGTAGGATTTATATCCGAATAGGGTTAACAAATTCGTGTGTCTTTTATCACCTTCATATTCCAGCTGTTGTCCATCTTAACCCAATCCATTTCCTAACAACTGGTATCAGAGCCTGGTTCAAGGAGTTAAGATGGAGGAAAAGATTTCAGTCGAACAGTTCAATGGTTCCGACTTTGGGTTTTGGCGTATGCAGATGGAGGCCTACCTGTACGGGAAGGACCTGTACGAACCACTTATAGAGAAGTCCGAGAAGACGAGTGATGAAGAATGGAAGGTGCTCGATCGGAAGGCGATGAGCCAATAATCCTATCACTCTCTCGGAATGTCGCCTATCATGTGAAGGGAGCGAAGAGCACGAAGGAAGTCCTGCAGACTCTTGCCGATATGTAAAAGAAACCCTCAGCAATGAACAAGGTCATGCTGATGAAGAAACTATTCAGGTTGCAGATGGAGGAGAGGAAGTCGGTGGTCGATCACCTCAATGACTTCAACCAACTCACGACACAGCTGGCGTCTGTGGATATCGTGTTTGACGATGAGGTAAAAGCGTTAATTTTGCTCTCATCTTTACCTGACAGTTGGGATGTGGTTGTTACTTCGATGAGCACTTTGTCTGGAAAGTAGAAGATGAAGGTCGACAACATCAGGGACATGATGTTGAACGAGGAAACCCGTAGAAAGCAAACGGGTGGATCATCTGGCTCTACACTACATACAGAGTCTAGAGGGAGACCTGACACACGGGGTAAATACCGTGGAAGATCAAGGTCCAAGGGGAAGAACAAGGGCAAGAAGGAGATGGTGTCCTGGAACTGCGAGAAGCCCGGACACATGAAAAGCGAATGCCGGGCGCCAAAGAAGGAAAAGGAGGGCCGGACAGCGAATGCCGCGACGGAAGAGATCACGGATGCACTCTTGTTGAGTGTGAGAAGTTGAGTATGAAAAGTCTTTACACTTGTTGTTTGTTAATAATAATAATTATTTTTAATTAGAAAATATTAAATTTTATTTTAAGTAGTATATCTCATATTTATTTTTTTAAAACATTAGTAGAAAAGCGAGTGTTTAATTTAATAATGCTCCCATTAAATAACATAATTGTTGATCCATGCACAATAATTAAACTTGCATGATTGTTAAAAAAATCTTTATCAATCAATCATAGTCATTTTATTTATATTTTTTAATAATATAGGAATAATATAATTATATAATATAACAAATAAAATATAAAAATTTTAAAAATATTTAATATGTGAAAGTATGAATTTGATTATTGTTAAATTATTCAAATTATTTTAAAATTTCAATCTCAATTTTAAATATGTAATTTAAAAAATAAAAATAATAAAGTTAGATTAAAATTATTATAATGAGGGTGAGATAGTAAAAAATGAGTTAGATTTATTTACAAAATTGGCCTAAAAGCACTTTTTTTAGTAGTTTCAAAAGTAGAAGCTGACATTTCAAATATTTTAAAAGTACTTCTCTGGAACTCTAGGAGAGCACCAGTTGCTTAGGAGGAAATCTGCCATCCTAAAAAAGAAGGCGGTCTTGGCATCTGTCATATTCAATTATAGAACGTTGCCCTCCTTGCCCGAGTTTTATGGAACATTCATATCAAGGCAGACACGTTATGAGTACAGTGGGTCAACGGTGTCTACCTTAGAGGTGCTTCGGTCTGGGACTAGCAACCGAAGAACGCTGATCCTCCACTCCTTCAACTGCTTGCTGACATTCGCAACAGAGTGGTCACCATATTTGGGTCTTCAGAGGCAGCAATCCAACACATGGCGGGATGGTCTAGCACAAAGGGACTCCTGACGGGCAAAGTCTATAAGTACTTTAGGCTGGAACTCACAAGGCAGCCTTGGAAAGCAGCTATCTAAAAGGCATTTATCCCGCCGAACTACTTATTCATCTTGTGCATTGGTCTACGGGGCAGACTAGCTACATGTGACCAACTTGTGTTCCTCCAGGAGGAAGATTCATGCTCTTTGTGCATCAACACCAACGAATCAGCCAAGCACCTTTTCTTTGAGTGTCCCTTCAACGACTACTTTTGGTCGCATATCCGGCAATGGCTTGGCATCAACATAAGTATGTCAACCCTCCACAGCACAGTTAAGTGGCTTAAGAAAGAGAAGAGTGGCTCCTCTGTGCAGAACAAAGCGCGACACCTCGCTTTGACATGCATGATCTATAGCCTTTGGAGGCACCGAAACGAAGTCACTTTTGAGGGCGCAACACCTTGTCTCAGGGGTCTTATTATTTCTATCAAGATCACAGTGTATAGGCTCCTTTTGACACTTTTCTCACACGATCTGATTGTACCTTAATCCACGTGGGCTTTTTGTATCTCTCCGTGTATGGCTGGAGTACACTATAGATATTCTTGAATGAATGAAAACTTACATTTCACCCAAAAAAAAAAAAAAAGAATAAGGATGATAAATGATTAAAACTATATGAAAACCAAGTGTCTATTCCCAGTGAGCTGTAGGATCTAGAGTTCCAAAAAAATATCACGTCCTTTTACTGTACCAAATTTATTTATGTGTTAAATACGCAAAATGTAGTACTCATCCTAAAACTTCAAATTCCCAAACTTCAGTTGCTAAATAACATACCACATGGAATGGTTGTCAAATGGTTTCAACTTACTTCCAAGTAGCTCTATAAGTCCCATGCTATACGTTCAAAATGTTCTTGTGTATTTGTCAAAATATTTATTGATTGCGTATTTTTCAAACCATAAAATTGTTGTTTTCTTCTTCTGTTTTTTTTTACTACACTCATCTATGATGGTGCTGCGTTGATAGATCTAATATTTGTGCTGATTGTTCAAATATCTGAGATATATTTATAACTGAAGATGAATTTTTAACTTGAAAGATTACTGTATGTTTTTGTAAACTATACTTCTTTCTTGATAGTGATTCATTAAAACGATCAGCACACACAATAATTATTGAAATACTTAATGTGTTTGTAGCTAAATATGGGGGCCAAAAAACATTTGATTGGTAAATATGTAAGCACCAAGTTTGGAGACACAAAATCACCCTAAAAAAAAAAAGAAAGTGT
>NC_026149.1:9403203-9462283 GCF_000512975.1 Sesamum indicum | reverse complement strand
AGAAAAGATAGATTGTGTGCTCAATAATGCCATTGGTGATTGGTGGGAGCAAAAGAAGAGAGGACCACATGAAGAGGGGGGCAAAAGGATATACTCAATTCAATTTCCGCCGGACTGGTGAGCTTGACAACAACAGAAGGTGACTCATTCACCCTGCATGTGGGGCTGCACCCCCACAAATGCCCCTTTCTCCTTCCCCCACCAAGTTTAACTGTGCATTGCACGTGCAAATTCATACTAGTTAATGTTGTAATTTCCATCTCCAAAACGATAGAATTTTACTCAAAGTTTTTAAATCTAACCACTTATAAAATATGTTATTGCCCGTTAGTCTCATGAATTTTATGGATTTATTCTTGAAAAAATATTTTTTTAGGGAGAGAATATTTTTAGTTCTTTTAGCCACTCAAATTTCTTATTTGCAACAGATATAACATCCGTAACAATATTAATTATATAAAGCGTCTCCAGTTATGGTATTTTATCTCACATCTATATATATATTAATAACTATCTCAATTTGAGTTTTTTAACGTGTTCAAGTGATTGTTAACAAATGCGCGCACTTATTTAATTTTAATTAATGAATCAATAGAATGTTTTATATAATTTTATGATTTTATATTTTTTATATCTACATATATATGTATATATCCGTACGTATGTGCATGTGTGATAGTGAATTAATAATAAATTGTGTCTTAGAATAAGGAGTTTGTTGGTATGGTAAGGATATTGATTAAAGATTCTTGTGGGCACAACCACTATGATATTTCAAACAAACCCCATGTGATGCTCACCTCATTTTCAGTCTTATAATAGTTTTATGGCTCCTCTTCTGTCCCCCCCCCCCCCCCCCCCCCCCCCCGAATAGTCCTATTCTTCACAATGGCCTCAAAACCCCACAATTACAATAAACAATGACATAAATTGACTCATATTTCTTTCAAAACTATATGTAAAAATAAATTTAAGAAGAATGTACATTCATAGTATATAAGTTCACAAATTAAAAGATAATATGTTGTTTTACGAAAAAAAAAATTTGGAGAGTGATCCGTCTGGTCTCCTCATGGTCGGCCCAACGGGTCTTCTGATCATGGTCCTCACATACTTTTAATAATCCAATCTTTCCTGAAACAATTCGAGAACATGAGTTAGAGTGGCCAGAGATGTCTCGACGATGCTACTCCTACACCCAAGTCAGTCAACAAGTCACTTTTTCAAGTCGCAAAGTTTTGAATGTAAAGCAATAGTATAATAATGCACATATCTAATAAAACAGTTGAGGGGATACTTATAGATTCTTTCCTTATGTTCGGATGCCGTTTGGTCCCCTATGATCATACCACTAGTCGAGCCAACACGCTGCAGATTTCAAATTTCAAGACCGGTCAAGTTGGGTCTGCTCGACCCAGAGCAGAAACACACAGAACCTGGTGAGCATTTACTTACTAAGACCCTTTTGGGCTATTTTCATTTTTATCGTTATTGGAGAATATATGTTAATTTTATTTACGTGCATAATGAACAAAAGATCATTCGAACGCAAAACTCTACTAATTTAAATAGGAAATAACTATTTTAGGACAAATGAAAATAAAAATACAGATACTTTTTGTACGACAGTAGGAGTAATAATTAAGATCCGAAAAACAATGCCAGGAGAAAATATGTATCAATTTTAATAATATAAAAATACTATATATATATATATATATGAAACATTCTTATTATATAAAAGTTAGATATTATATACGTTAAACTCAATGCAACGTGACAAATTAGGGTGAAAGTTTATTGGTAAGGTGTAACTTCAATTCTACTCTATTTCCTAATTAAATGTCCCTTTGACTTTAATTGAAAAATGGTGGGTGTAATTAATTAAACAATTATTAATTGGAAAAGCCTGTCATGCACAATTATGTATGCTTTTTGACTTTGGCTATGTGTTAGAGCCCTTAATTTATTTGCAATGTAGATTTTATATAATAATGATTCTGCTATACTGTGATAATTACTTGTTTGGCATAACACAATTTCTAAATTATGACAGTGTTGAGCCCCTCCTACCATAGCCCACCCACGTGGAGTTTAATACCAGAATCACTACAGGAAATGGCAAAAATGTGCAACATATTTTAGAATTTTATTTCATTAAAAATATATACTAAGTGAAAATAACTTTAATTTTACCATAATTTAGACTTTAAACATTTAATAATCGCAAATATTTTTTTTTATGTAAACTATCATTATTGCTAATTAGTGATATAAATATAGTGTAAATATGGTGACCAGCCTGACGGTGATATTTTTTTATTATTTGATTGTCACTATATATAAATGTGATACTTAATAATAATAATAATAATTATTATTATTATTATTATTATTATTATTATTATGAGAACCAGTATTATTAACACACTATAAAAAATGCGACATTTTGTAATGGTTAAAAACATTATAGTTATAGCAAATAGTCATTGACTATAACCATGCAACAATTGTTGGTCGTGGTATTTGCGAGGGTGGCTAAAAGCATGACAAATATTTTTACTATGACTCTTAATCATGACAAATAATTTTTTTTAGTGGAAAATCTATATTTTTGCGTAAGTTTTATTTAACCGTGGTCAATGAAAATTATTTACAATGGTTTTTAGTCCATAGCTATTAAAATTATAGCTAATAATCATTTTTTTTGCTAGTGGCAATAGATTTTACATAATTCTTGTTATAATTAATATTATAAAAATTATTATTGTGAAAAAATAAAAAAAATATCATTTCATATTATTAATGATAGTATTCTCTTTTGTTATAATATTCTTATATTTTGTAGTAACAAATTATGATTTAATCCTTTTCATTTGTATGGAAAATAAATAATCTTTTTCTAATAAATAGTTGATTTAAGTTAAAAGTTATAAGCAACTACAACCAACTTTTCCAATTTATTAAAAAAATTATATATGGATTTAATGCAATTCACCCATCTGTAATATAGTAAATGAATAAATTACCTCCTATGAGAAAACATAGCAGTATACCCTCCTGTACTTTTTAAAATGAAGCAATTTACCTCTCTGTCTAAGGAGGTAAATTGCTTCATTTCAAAAAAATACAGGAGGTAAATTGCTGCATTTTAAAAAAAATGTATAAAGAAGTAAATTACTAAAAAAAAATTCAGAGAGAAATAATTTGCTCATTTGGAATATCACAGAAAATTACTTGCAATTTTTTCAATTATAAAATATTAAATTATTTTTTTAAACGCTCCAACTCCAATAACACCGATTAAAATCTTTTGTAATCGAAAATATTTTATAATAGTTGACATGGTGTATATATCCAATATTTGGTAGGTAGCTCTGATTGCAATAACACCAATTGAAACAGCAAAAAAGGAACCTCTATGAGATAATTAATATTCCTGTACTGTGATAGATACTGCCGTGCCCGCCCACTATTTGTGCTCTTCAACAATAGGGTAACTGGTTAAATTCGCGTTACCATCTATTTTCAGAGATTCAAATTTAGGTTGCCCTCCACCTCTCATCATTATTGTACTAAAAGAGTATTTGAAGTTGTTAAATGGGGTTGTCCGTACAATTGTAATCTTTATTTATTAGGAGGGTGTTTGGGTGGACTTATTTAGGACATCTTATAAGCTCCTGTATATTATAAAATATCTTAAAAACTTAAACATTTTCAATCATTTATAATTCAAAATAAGTTTTTACCATGTTTAGATTATAAATAAAATGTCAAGACTTATATGATGTTACAGTGTTTGGCTTAATAAGTTCTTCACATTGTAATAATGACAGAAAGAGATATCAAATCGGTAAAATTTTAAATCATATAAAATTAAGGAATTTTTGTTTATGAGAGTTATAAGGGCAATTTGAAAAATAATAATTCAACGGATATAAAACTTTGCAAAAAGGCAGATTATTTTTTTCTTTACCGTTATTTCACAAACGGTCAATAGCATTCAACAAACTCTGTGCTTTTTCCTGTCATGGAATTTAACAGGAATGATCCATTCACTTTGTTTGAGAAAATCTTGCATAAGGAAAAGCTTCTCCTTCTATGTATCAATAATGAGGCATGTTGGTGACAAATCTAAAGTTTGGGCGAGAAGCCAAATAGAAGAATCTCCTCTCGCCCAATCTGTTAGAGGTGGTAAAAGAGTAAAGGGACCATAATTCTCACAATTGGAGCCATACCCTAAATGCTTCATTATCATGACAAAAACTAAGATAGAGCGAATTGACTTAGGATATAGTTGCATGGAGCATAAATGAAAATTATTAAGAATTAGCCCAATAGGCAAAGGAAGAGGAAAACGAAGACCTGCTTCAAGATGGGAAAGCAAAAAGCCACAATAACCCTCCTCGTGAGGAATATGCATTATATCAGACAATTACGGAATGACTACTTCATAGTCCTTAGGGGAAAAAATTGGGATCTTATCTAATCAGCCATTATTTTCACTTTACAAGTAATGTCAGCCGAGGGACAAAATCATCATGTTCTGGTACTTCTTAAGGGCAGTAGTACAATCATTTTTTGAAGTGGTACTTCTTAATTGTTTAACTTCCTCAGCGCCTAAGATCCCTGTGTTGATGCAGTCTCTCATCTAGTAATCCATGTTGAATTTAGCTATATGGAATTTACAAGGACTCAACAAGCGAACCACCAACTTGTAGTCTCCACCCTGGTTGAGGATTATCACTTACACTTTCTCGACCTCTTGGAAACACAGGTCCAAGCGACTAATGCGGTACGTATCCAACTTGCTATCCTTTCTCGTTGGAAGTGGTTTACTGATTATGTGAGTTCTGGGAATCGAATATGGCTTGCATGGGATGATGATTTACTTGATTTCACTGTTATGGATATTGGTTCCCAATATATCCACTGTCGTGTCCATATGAGAAATGTACATAATGTCTATACTATTACGATTGTCTATGGAGCGAACAATATTAGTGCCCGCCGAGAGCTTTGGCAGGCACTTAATACGTGTGCAGGGCAGTGTTTTGAGGAGATTTGGTTGGTAGGAGGTGATTTTAATGTGGTGCGCGACTCTAGCGAAATATGTGGCCAGGCGGGTGACAACCGACTAGCTAGTAATGAGTTTAATGATTGTATCGTGCATACTGGCTAGCTCTCTTTACCTATGCAAGGGGAATGGTTTACATGGCACAACTATAGTACTGATTTCTGTAGTTTATGGAAGCGATTGGACCGAATGCTAGTGAATGACATGTGGGTGATGAGATGGCCGAGGGCTTCCTACATAAACCTCACACCACGTACTTCTGATCATTCCCTTGTGGTTCTTAGAGGGAACCCCCAACAATAATTGGGAGGTATGTTTCATTTTGATAACTATCTTGCTTTATCCTCCGAGTTTATTCCTAGTGTGAAGAATACTTGGCGGTACCATATTGTGGGAATTCCAATATACTCGGTTATGCGTAAACTCAAAGCACTAAAGTCCGTGTTTCGATAGCAGTGAAGGCATAAAGGGGATTTGTCACGTAATGTTCAGCTGGCCAAGGACTTTCTTGATACGGCAGCGGTTGCTCAGCATGGATCGACATAATTCTCTGCTCTTGTCGCTTGAGCATTATTGCAGATTGATATATGCATGAGCAGTGCAGCTTGAGCACGTTATGCTTCAGCAGTGTGCCATGCAATTCATGAAAAGAAGAGACCAATGCTCGCGAGTATTTTTCCGAAAAATTGCGCAGCACCGTACAAAACGCCGAATTTTTCAAATTGATGATGAGCTTGGCCATACCCGTACGGATTACCAAAAGGTGATTCAGGAGTTTATTTGGTTCTATGGCAACTTGCTGGGAGCCGAGCGGAGTAGAAGGTTTCTAGACCTTCGGTTGCTATGTCCGTGGGTACGCCACATTGTGACCAATGAAGAGACTCTGGCGATGATGCGCCTGGTGTCAGATGATGAGGTTAAATTGGCTATATTTGATATTGCAGCTGATAAAGTCCCTGGGCCGGATGGGTATACCTCGAGATTTTATCAAGCCGCATGGCCTATTGTGGGTGCTGAAGTGACGTAGGTTGTTCGGGATTTCTTCACCACTGGCTGACTCTTGAGACAGGTGAATGCTATTGTTCTGGCACTCATCCCCAAGGTACACAATCCTACACGTGCATTGACTTTAGACCGATTGCTTGTTGTAATGTTTTGTATAAAGTCATTACTAAAATTATTGTGCAAAGAATAAGTTCGATGATGGATAAACTTATTAGTCCAGCGCAAACAACCTTTGTTCCGGGCCGCTCTATTATCGATAATATACTACTGGCGCAGGAGCCTTTTACAAGGTATAATCAACAGCGCTTGCCACATCGTTGTGCCCTTAAGGTGGATATACATAAGGCATATGATATAGTTGAATGGAATTTCCTCATTGCTACCTTGCAACTCTTTAGATTTCCTGACAGACTTATTCATTGGGTGGAAGAATGTATTACTACTACCTCGTTCTCTGTTGGGATCAATGGGAAACCACATGGTTTCTTTCATGGTGCTCGGGGTCTTCGCCAAGGAGACCCCATGTCCCCATATTTATTTGTCTTGATTATGGAGGTTTTGAATCTTATTTTGCAGCAACTAATTGATCAAGACAAGAGGTTTGTTTTTAACTGGGGATGCGAGCCGTTGAGATTGGTTCAGCTTGGATTTGTTAATGACCTATTGCTGTTCTGTTGGGCTGAGCCAGAGTCCGTACGAGTGCTCAAGCAGGGACTTGATTTATTTGGGGATTTGTCCGGCCTTCGGGTTAACGCCTAAAAGAGTAACTTTATTATCTAACAGTCAGCTATGGGGATCCAGAATTTGCTGATTGACCAACTCCACTTCCAAGAGGGACTTCTGCCAATGAAGTATTTTGGACTTTCTCTTATCTCATCACGGCTCACTATTTCGAACTGCCGACCCTTATTGTTAAAACTGAATCAAAGGGCACGACATTATCTTATGCAGGACGAGTACAGATTATTAAATCTGTTCTTACTACCCTTAGTATCTATTGGGCGATCGCTTTTATTCTTCCCAAAGGCATCATTCAAGAGATAGAAAAATGGTTGAGGACCTTCTTATGGAAGGGATCATCTGCTCGAGGGTATGCAAAGGTGGCATGGCATGTGTATGTCGTTCTATTGATGAAGGTGGTCAAGGGATTCAAGATATTGCTACTCTTAACCGCGCACTTTTGGGACTCAAATTGTGCAGATTATTCACGGCAACTGAGCTTCTATTTGGGTTGATTGGATCTATCATACACGCCTGAGATAGGTTACTATCTGGACGGCCCCTAAGCGAGGTAGTTCTTCGAGTTGGAGGAAACTCCTTCGATTACGGCCACTTCTCCGGCCTTTTATTCATTATTTTATAGGGATGGAACTACTTTTTCACTATGGCACGATCCTTGGCATGATCGTGGTCCACTCATCTAACAGTTCCCGCAGGGCCCTCGACTTACAAACACTATGGAGACGGAAAAGGTTGTTGTTTTCCTTCTAGATAGGCAATGGTATTGGCCCTCTATTACTGATAGTCACTCCCTAAAGCTCTTGCATTTCCTTCCACCCATCCATAGAGGGGCTGATTGTATCCTTTGGCGGTTAAGAGATGCACAACTAATAGTTGCTATGATGATTCGTTTGCCACAGGGTGAAGGGCCCAAGGTAGGTTGGTCTTCACTATTGTTGGGCCGCTTCAAAACCCCTAGACATGCTTTTGTGTTATGGCTAGCGATCCTTGGTAGACTCTCTACTATGGATAAGCCTTGGTTGGCTCATCTTAATAGTTCCTGCGTACTTTGTTCTGATGGTGCTGATAGACCCATGATCATCTTTTTTTTCGCTGCACTTATTCACGTGGCTGCTTGAGGGTGATTCAACGCACACTTCGATTCGATTGGCCAAATCGAGCTTGGGCTACTGACGTCTTATGGGCTGCTCGCATATGGAGAGGTAAACACTATATTTTTACGGCCTACCGCTCTCTTTTGGCCTCGTGTGTGTACCATATCTGGCGTGAGCGCAATATTAGACGATTTGATGGAGTACATAGAGATACACACACTGTGGGTGCGCTCATGGTTCGAGATGTGCAGCAGATGATTCTTAGTATAGAATTACCTACTGCTATTAGCACTTGTGCGCTTTACCACTTATGACGGATTCCTTGGCCTGTCGAGGAAATAGCTTAGATTAAACAAATTATATTGTACTATTGTATTTTTTTTTACTTAATGAAAATTATCTTTATCGAAAAAAAAAAAAAAGATCCATGTGTTTCTCATTTAGGCCTAGTCGCTCACCGACCCAACCTTACTTGGGACCTAGAACCAGCGCTATCTGATGGCTTCGTACTTGAGACATTAGGATAATGATATATGAACCCATACAAATACTAGCATTTGACACTATAAATACCTTTAACCATTTCAAATGGTGGTACACCATTTATTACTTTCACACTAGCTTACAAGTCTTCCTTCCCACTTATCAAACTTGTGAACTAACTTAAGCATCTAAGACCCTTTGTTGGGGACTACCCAGTGAGTCTAACGAACTTTTTTCTTCTCAAGTCACCAAAACACACTATCCAAACCACTTGACAGGCCCCCTAGATCAGATCCCTTCTTCAAAGATGCCGGCGACGAGGGGTGAGCGACTATGTTGCAGGGGACATACGACCACATCTCTACTTTCTTGCCGGTTGCTGTTGGAAATACTGAGAAAACTGGAAGAACAAAAGTAAAGAATGGCGTGGGATAATGCTGTAGCTGTTGTTTTCTTCCTTCCTGTACAGAGCAGAGGAACAAGGAACAAGAAGCGTTCTCTACTATTACATTTTTTATTTCTCTCTTCCTTTTACGTTTTTATTAGTTGAGTGATGACTTGTACGGCACATGGTGCTTATGTGGATTCTGTTAGATAGCTTAGTTGCAGGTTGTTATTCTGTTCAAACCTCCTTCTTTTTCTTCGTGTATTTAAGGACTGTAAATTGCATATTGCAGAGATGAATGAAATATAATCTTCACTCTGATAATGGCCTTCTCATTCAATTTTCTATCTTTCTACTTTCAATATTTTGACATGGTATCAGAGCCTTCTTTGTGAAGGTCTCTTGATATCTCTCCTTACTGTGTTCATCACTATATCTTGTGCTCTGCCATGGCGACGGCAGAATTCAGCTATTCCGCTGGTAACCAAGCCGCTTCGGGTGGCAATATTGATCCGGATTTTATGCAACTTCAATCTTCAGATCACCCTGTGATGGTGATGGTGTCTGCCTTACTTACAGGCAGCAACTAATTTGCTTGGAGCCGTGCTGTTAAAAGAGCACTCACAGCAAAAATGAAAATAGACTTCGTTGATGGAACAGCAGTACGACCAACTGCGAACACAGACGAGTTTAAGAGATGGAATCGCATAGATTCCATGGTCACCACCTGGATTTTGAATTGTATGACAAAAGATTTGGCAGAATCCTTCATGTATGTAAGATCTGCTCGAAAGCTTTGGATTGAGCTAGAAGCTCGGTATGGGGAAAGCAGCAACCCCATGATCTATCAGCTGCAAAGAGAAATTGGACAGGTCACACAAGGTAACATGTCTGTAACTGAGTATTATACTAAATTGAAGCGACTGTGGGACAAGCTTATGTGCTTGGCACCAGCACCAAAATGCATATGTACAGGTTGTACATGTGGAGTGAATAAAGCAATGGCAGAAATGAGTGCATCGAATCACTTGATACAGTTTTTGGTAGGATAATGTATATGACCAAGCTAGAAGCCAAATACTGCTCTTAGAACCCCTGCCTACTGTCACCAAAGCTTACTCTATGATGATCAGAATAGAAAAACAGATGAACTTGAACAACATAGAACTCAACAGTGGTGCAGTTTTTAATGTTAAAGGCTACAATTATAAGAAGAAACCTGTTGTTGACAGAAGGCATGTGATATGTGAGCATTGTCAAAGGACAGGGCATACAAAGGAATCGTGCTTCAAGCTGAATGGAATACCAGATTGGTATAAGGATCTGGCAGATCAGAGGAAGAAAGCTGGTGCAAAAGGGAGAGGGTACAGTGCTATGGTGAGTGATGAACCGAACTTGAAAGTGACTGATAGCAATTATCCAAACTTGACTGAACTTGTACGTTTGGAGATGAAGAAGCTTATGAACGAAGACACACCATCAGATCCTCTTAGAATCAACTTTGCACAGCTTGATAACTTTGCAGGTAACAGTACTATTTCTACCTCTGTGATTTCTAGTACTTGGATTATAGACAGTGGCGCAACTAATCACATTTGTGCAGATATCAGTCTTTTTGACTCTTATACTAAGCTCACAAATCCTCCAGTCATTCACTTACTTAATGGCCATTCACAGAAAGTGTCTCACATAGGCTCTGTTCAAGTTACATCTAAGATCAAACTATCTCATGTCCTTCACATACCTGAGTTTTCAGTCAATTTACTCCCAGTTAGACAACTGTGTGCTGCCTCATCTATTCGATTCAACTTTCTAACGACTTGTTGCACTCTGCAGGACCTGAAGACTGAAAAAGTCCTTGCTACAGCTTACTTGATAAGAAACCTTTACATTCTTGAGTCCAGTTTTGTATCTGAAACGCACGATTCTCTGAAATCAGTGTGTAGTTCACATTCTTGTATCTCTGATGTAAGTGAGTCAACTTTTTGGCATCAAAGGCTTGGACATTTGTCCATTGGCTCAATGAAACATATATCAAACTTACCTCAACTGGACTGTACATCAAGCTTTTGTGAAATTTGTCCCTTAGCCAAAATGCATAAATTGCTTTTTGATTCTAGTAAAATACGAACCAATTCTGCCTTCTCTCTTGTACATCTTGACATTTGGGGGCCATATAGGGAAGCCACTACAAATGGATGTCATTACTTCCTAACAATTGTTGATGATTTCACTCGAACCACATGGACTTTTTTCATGAAATACAAAAGTCAGACTCTAGAATTTTTACAAACTTTCTGCAAACTCATACATACACAATTTAACAAACTGGTACAAACTATACGCACAAACAATGGCAGTGAATTCCTCAGCTTCTCTTTTCAATATTTCCTTCAAAATTCTGGGATTATTCATCAACGGAGCTGTGTTTATACTCCACAACAAAATGGAGTTGCGGAGCGTAAGACAAGTCTTTGCTTGAAATTGCCCGGTCTATCATGTTCCATGCTTCCTTTCCCCGTCGTTTTTGGGGTGATGCTATTTTGGGTGCTACTTACCTCATTAACAGATGTCCTACAGCAATCTTAGGATGGAAAAGCCCCTATGAAATGTTATATCACAAACCACCTTCCTATTCACATTTACGGGTCCTTGGTTGTTTGTGCTTTGCTATAAAACCAGAGACTCATCTCTCAAAATTTGACAAACGTGCATCCAAGTGTGTGTTCATACGGTATCCTTCAGGCCAAAAGGGATACAGGGTCTATGATCTTGAATCAAAATCTGTTTTTGTCTCTAGAAATGTGATTTTTCATGAAAATCAATTTCCCTTTTGTTCCGTCAAAATTCCTTCTCCCTCCATTCCTTTGGCCAACATTCCATTGACTGAAGACAACAATGATGTTTTGAGTTCACTTCTTAACTCCACTGATAACACAAATTTCTCACTTCCTTCCACTCAGTCCCCTCCTATCTCTGTTCCAATAATACGAAGGTCTGCAAGAGAACACCATAAACCAACCTGGTTAAATGACTTTGTTTGTCACCTATCCTCTTCATCCTCCTTCCCTATTGTTTCTGCCTATGACTCTGCATATCTGGGAATTTTGCCTTCACTGTCTGTATTGCAGGAACCAAGAAATTACAAAGAGGTTGCAGTAGTTCCACATTGGGTGGAGGCTATGAAGCTGGAGTTGGCTGCCTTGGAACGAAATCAAACCTGGAAGGTTGTTCCTTTGCCGGCAGGAAAGAATCCCATTGGATGCAAATGGGTCTTTAAGACTAAATTACGTGAAGATGGCTCTGTAGAACGACACAAGGCCAGACTTGTGGCCAAAGGTTACACACAAGTTGAGGGTGTAGATTACAACGAAAGGTTTTCCCCTGTTGCTAAATGTGTTACAGTTCGCTTATTTCTAACACTTGCATCAGTTTTTCAGTGGCCTTTACACCAAATAGACATCAACAATGCTTTTTTGCACGGGCATCTTGATGAAGAAATTTACATGGTTGCACCTGAGGGATACCATGTTAATCCTGGACATGCCTGTCTACTTTAGCGTTCTTTGTATGGATTGAGACAAGCTTCGCGGCAGTGGAATACTGAATTCACGCGTTGCTTGGAGAAATTTGGTTTCAAGCAGTCAAGCAATGATCACTACTTGTTCTTCAAGACCTTATATGTTGGTTTTATTGGGCTCATCATTTATGTTGATGATGTTTTAATCAATGATCCATCTCTTGATGATAATTCACAGGTTAAGTCCTATCTTGATGGCTTGTTCACGATTAAGGATCTGGGTTGTGCCAGATTTTTCCTGGGACTTCAGATTGCTCGCTCTGAGTCTGGGATTTCACTCACACAGTCCAAATATATCCATGACATAATCAACGATTGTGGTCTTCAGAATTCAAAACCAGCTGCCACTCCTTTGCCTCCTGGCATCAAGTTACAAACGACTTCAGGTGAAAATCTTGTTGATCCTGAACGTTACCGTCGTTTGGTATGAAGGTTATTGTACCTTTGCTTCACGAGACCAGATATATCTTATGGTGTCCAGCAGCTTAGCCAATATATGCAGGCCCCCTGCCAACCTCATTGGCAAGCTGCCTTGCATTTGGTCCGGTACTTAAAAGGATGCTCTGGTCTTGGACTTTTCTTCCCATCTTCAAATTCTCTGCAACTTCAAGCGTTTTGTGATGCCGACTGGGGTGCTTGTGCTGACACTCTGTTCATTGACTGGTTTTGCTGTTTTTCTTGGTTCAGCATTGGTATCATGGAAAACGAAGAAACAATGCACGATTTCTCGATCCTCAGCTGAGGCTGAGTATCGAAGTATGGCTGCAACCACTTGTGAATTGCAGTGGATTTCTTACTTATTAAAGGATTTTGGTGTTTCTGTCACTCTTCCTATTCCATTTCATTGCGACAATCAAGCAGCTATTCATATAATGGCGAATCCTGTGTTTCATAAGCGCACGAAACACCTTGATATCGACTATCACATAGTGAGGAATTGCTACAAGGATGGTTTCCTTCTGCCTATATTTGTTCGAAGCCGCAATCAAGTTGCAGACTTGTTCACTAAATCTTTGTGCAGTGCTTCGTTCAATAGTTTATTGGGCAGGTTGGGCTTGTTTGCAGTTGATCCATGTCCAACTTGTGGGGGGGGGGTGTTGGAAATACAGAGAAAACTGGAAGAACAAAAGTGAAGAATGGCGTGGGATAATGTTGTAGCTGCTGTTTTCTTCGTTCCTGTACAGAGCAGAGGAACAAGGAACAAGAAGCGTTCTCTGCTATTACGTTTTTGCTTTCTCTCTTCCTTTTACTTTTTTATAGTTGAGTGATGACTTGTACGCCACATGGCGCTTATGTGGATTCTGTTAGATAGCTTAGTTCAGGTTGTTATTCTGTTCAAACCTCCTTCTTCTTCTTCGTGTATTTAAGGACTGTAAATTGCATATTGCAGAGATGAATGAAATATAATCTTCACTCTGATAATGGCCTTCTCATTCAATTTTCTGTCTTTCTACTTTCAATACTTTGACAGTTGCCAAAGTTGCCTTCAACACTTTCTTATTGTCCACATAGCCATACATTGTTGCCTTTTGTATGTCCACTGATTTTGCTCCTGTATTTCAATATATATATAATTATATCAATTATCCGTAACCAGAATGGCACAGTTCGATGGGAATCAATTTTTTAATCTATTTAATTTAATACATACAAATTATGCGTACAAAAAATATATTATTTCTATTTTATTTAAAGAAGTTTTATACACGTGAAATGATGCAACAGATTTTGGTATAAAAAATCAAAAGGTAGATCTTGTTTTATTTCTTATTTCTATGGTTTTAATACCTTCAAAACCTTTGCTTAATTATATTCTTGAGTCAATTACAGCGGGTCTCCTGGGGAAATTAAAGTAATTGCTCACTGTTTCTTTTTTATTATTCTGGAATCATCAAATAGTATTATAAATATTTAATGGTATAATGAGTATTCTAAAATTTAGTTTTGTGGTGTTATAGACCATCATTTATGAGTGAAAAAGAACTTCTACTTCTTATATATAATATATATAGCTATAAAAGATGAATATTTCAATGTGCCAAATGAAAGTTTTTAACAGTCCTTTAAATAGTTGTAGCAATATGACCGTATGAAAAAAATGTGGTGTAGTGAAAATTCATAATCATTTAAATCGATAATGATTGAGTTACATAAATATATAAAATATAACGATCAAATACTTATTAAACCTTATAAATTCTTCAATGTGCCAAATGAAGTGTAAAGAATACTTGTTAATAGCCTTTAAATAGTTGTAAAATCATGCATCTCGGCAGTTTAATTTGGTTCATGTGATTAGGCATAATAAGATTATTCATCATGTATAATCGCACGTTTGGTTCGTATTATTAGAGTTTGATACTTATACGAGGCCTGAAATTATAATTTTAATTTATGGGATAATGTATCCCACCTAAGAGATGGAATTAACTATCCCATTAATTAGTCTAAACTAGGATTAATTACACTCCATGTGTTTGTTTAAATATATTTTATATAAAATAATAAGGTATCTACATGATAATTTTTTTTCATTGTTAAATGTTTCTTAATTATGTGAAATATGGTTAAAATGTTTGGAAGGCAAAGTTGGAGAGGAGAGGGAAAGGAGTATAACTGGGAAAAGAGTATAACTTAAATTATAAACAATAAAAATAATCATAAATTAAAATACGGCAAAAACATTATTGTTACTTTTTCTTGCAAGTGAGGTTAATTTAGTTACATCAATCTCCTCACGCTTAATATACAGCATACAAAGTAATGAACTCATCGTAAAAATTACAAAGTAAAAGCTTTTCCCATATAAAAATAAGTGTTCGTGTAGTAATAGTAAATTGTGGCCCACTTTACTTGTGCATAATTCTTTAATATCAAAATAAAAATTTTATTATTTTATAAAGTATATACAAATAATATTTTTAACATGACAGGTCATATTTTCCTTTCCAGAAATTTTCTCATAATTTATTTGGAATTTCATGATGATGATTGACCTTCAAAAGAATTTTTAATACATTAATTACAAAATTATCATAACACCTTATAAAAAATTATATTAAAAAAAACTTGATTAAGATTACATTCCATTTCTTAAATACACTACAAATGAATATAGATTTAAACTTGGAGTTGGTGGGGTGCGCCGGGCCAAGGCAACAGTGCAACGCCAAGGCGACGCGCGAGAGCCCTGGCAGCAAGCTGCCATGATGGGCTTTCCCCCTGAAAAAATTAATTTAATATCATGTGAGCCGATGGCTCACGTATCAGATATTAAACTGATAAGAACAGATACTACACTTGATCTTAGCCAAAAGGCCGAGAAAGGTATGCTTAATTTAGACCAATAGCTCTCTACTTATACCCGACCATCTGCTGACGCTGCTTTAAACCTCCGATGTGGGACAAATTGAAGAACTATGCTATGCTATTGCATTCAGCCTTGAGTAGTGTACTTGATAACTGATACTGATAATTGTATTGGTTTTTATTTGAAAAGGTTGATGTTGCGTTTGTTGGATTTGAAGTCTCACGTTTCAAATCTTTATTAATAAATCATTTGGCTCGTGGAAGTTCGGATTTAGTACTACTTTGGTGTTGTGCACTGTTCGACAGTCTCCCAAGTTTTCATCTTGATCATTTTTAACACCTGAACTAGATTGAAAGAGGGTGTTAAATCATGCCTACTGTCTAAAATATGGTCTGTTCTGCAGTAAGTTTACTTTTTGGAGCTTGAGTGTCATATTTAGTTCAATACACAAGCCACAATGTTGTCGTTGGCATTCAGGTGCGATTCATCCAGTCGTGCCTGATTGTGTTTTGGAGAAATTCAAGGGCCTTTTGCAGTGAGTTTCCTTTTTATATACTCCATCTGATGGATTCTACATAATTCTAACTGATGAGACCGCTCGGTTAAAGCACTTGTATCAATTGATTCGGCCATTTTCTTGTTGTGTTTGATTATTTTTCAACCTTCTCAAGCAAGAACCATTGATTTTTTCAAGCATACATGTGATTGCAACGGATAGAGCTCTAGTATCACTTGATTTGGATCCTCTGTACATCAAATGAAGAGATTCAGGTGCTGAGATGTGGGCATTGGTGTTGTTGATAGATTTCTTATTGGCTGTTCAGCTGTGAAAATGGCCTGCTCTTGAAATGAAGCTTTGCAGGTCATGCAGAGGTTTTCAAAGTCCCTACATCTGATACAAGCCGTGCTGTGAGCTTACTCATGCGTTGAGGTGTATGGATCTATGGTTGTAGCAACAAGCATAATTATGAGAATCAAGAATGGACCCATAAAGGCACAGTAGGCCAAAATAAAAGATCAATCTGCAGCCCGCGCAAAAGAACTTTGTCCTGATGTTAACTTTCTCTGTAAGATCACAAAAGCACATACGTATGATTAACAATGTTAGTTTGTATGTCTATATAAACCAAGGCCTCAAAGAGTGTCCGTTCTTCATATTTGCAGATAATTGAACTTTGATTTGCAATATTTGAACTTGAAGACGTGTTTGAGGGGATCTCCTTGTGGTCAATGCTTAAACCTTTTCAAGGAGAGTTCTTGCCAAAACCACAGGAGCTGTCTTCTGAAGTACAGTTCTTACCACAATTATAGGAGATGCAAAAGAAGTTGACGGGTTGGCTGGTGAAAACAGAGTATCTTTTCATTTAAACAAGATGGTTAGTCAAGTGAAGGCTGATCTTTTACTGATAACTTAGCCCATTTATACATCTTAAAATAGGAAACAATCTAATAGAATAGATTAAAATTGGCATGTAGACGACCATCCTATATTTTTATATAGTGTTCCATTATCAAAGCTCACAAATAAAACAGTACATGATTGAACAATAAAGACTTTCCAACAAAATTTTATGTGAAATACCTGCAAAGTCGAAGATGTCAATAACATGAATAAACATGATATTTGTGTATAATTATACAAAATGATAAATAAATGACATCAAAAAACTCCAATGCAAACCCATGAGCAAAACCCAACACAACGAACAAACCAAGATAAATTTACAAAAACAAATGGAGGTTCGTTCTTCAATTTAACACTCAACTCTACACTTGCATCGTCATACTCTAATTTGCCCCAAAAATTGCAATTCCTATCTCTTCCAAATTACAACGATGATAACGTTGAACTTTTCACAGAAATCAGACAGAGCTCTAGGTTTTGAAGTTTACAAAGTATAAAAGCAATGGTTTCACCTTTATCTTGACTTTCAAATATGGCAAAAAAATCGACAAAGAAGAATGAATAGAAAACATGACTTACTTTCCAGTTAGAAAAATAGAAAGAGAAAAATATAGCCACACCAGCCACCATTAAGCTCTAAATATTGTCAAAATACATGCTTGTTGTAGCCCATGTGTGATTCAGTTTAGTATTTAAATTTCCTACTCAATCCTTTTGATTCCCACACAAAGTATTTAAATTTCCTACTCAATCCTTTTGATTCCCACACAATTCCTAAGAATATGAGATTACTTTAGTTCACACAAAATTGACAAACCAAATTTAGTCTCCAACCCTCAGCCTTCTAATAAACGAGTGTAGATCACCTATACACACTCACATGCTTCACTTATACAATCGGATAAATGCATGTTACACATAGTACTGAAAAACGATTTCTCATGTAAGTTGATAGCCTTCTGTAATTGCATGCTATATGTGTTATGACTCGCCGAAAAAAAAATAAGAAGAACAGATATTGCAATCATGTCATATAGTATGCATTAAGACAGAATTGTAAAGAAACTGAGATATGAAAATTATTGGGTGCCACAGTGTCCGCCTGTGACTGAAATCATTGCTCATAGCATTCTCCAGTCGAAAGGCATAAACATGGCAAAAGTGCTTTACGACCAAGAAACCTGTCTAGATGCACTTAAAAAAGAATGCTTTGTTGGCATAGCAATTCGGCCAGAATTTTAAACTCAAACTGAAAGACAACATATAGATGGCCCTTATAGTCCAATATATATACACACACATATAAAGTTAGGAGATAGGCTGAAGCTGATGTTAACAAGGATAATAGTAGGAAAGAAAAAACTTACTTATGGCTCAGAAAGTGACACATATGTTGATTAAAGTCAAGATGTCACTACATGAGTTCCCATTACCTTCGAGTAGTTGTAAGAACATCAGCATGGTATAATTGACAAACTCAACATATATAGACAATGGTTGTTTGATAAATGATGGTTCTAGAGTAAGTCAATGTAATTACTGATAGTAGAGGTAGTTTGCATGTTTTGACTATTCTTGTATCAATCTAATTATCCTTATTAATAAATGCCTACAAACATATGTGTTAGAAACCTTACTTCACCCATTATCCACCATGCTTATTTTAGCCTACCAACCAAACTTTAATTTTGTTTTTACTTTTATGCTTCTTTGAAGAAACCAAGTAATAAGAACTTCCAAAGACAAATAGAATTAGTACCCGAGCTCGCTTCTTCTCCTCTTCCTTATGTTGTCTAGCATGTTTGTAATCCTCCAGTATTGATATCAACCACGCCTGCTTGTAAAAAGGCAGAATTCTATTAGCCAATTAATCTTAACCTTTAGCAAAGTGTTTTAAAACTGGGAAAAACTTTTAATAGCTCACCCCATCATAAAGAAATAGTTTCTGTTTCTCATCCTCCCATGCTATCGTCTTGCTAATTAGATCGTCGACCACAACTGAAAAGCGCAGCTTGTTACCTACCTCCACAAATACAATCTCACCTAATGCAAGGATAGACACCAACAATCCTGAGACCTACCTGGAATCTTATTAACCATAATTCTGGCTCGCTCTGCACGCTTAGATTTATGTGTGCGCCCCTTCCAGCTCTGTAACGGTTATCATCCTGACATTCAAATAAGAGACGTTAGAAATGCTAGAAATGGAAACTCTTGTACCTGAATATGGAGAAATTACAACTCTTCCTTACGAATCACTGATCTTTAAATAACTAACGTTCCCATAAGGAAATAATGATTAGATCATTGTCATTTTTAGCTTACTTGATTATAATCTTCAAGCCACTTTTCCTCATCACAGGCAGAAAGCCACCTGTCTATCTTATCCATTATGTCTTTACGGCTCAAAGCTTTATCTTTGGCTTTACATATTAGCCAAAATCTCACATGGATCCACCAAACCTGCAGAGAATCAAGTTCTCAGCATCTGACTTGACTAAGAATCAACAAGACACGAGATGGGGACACCCGTACACAAAAGTACATCCCTTGTAGTCAAGATTAGTTACCAGAGTCTATCAAAGCATTGGTTTTATCAGCAGCGGTGCTTGGATCAGGTTGAATATGAGTTCTACGGCATATATTCTCTAACTCTCACCTCTTAGTCATTACAAGTTCCTTCAACCTGCTTGCTTTCAATTTTGTGAGCCTCTCGACCTCAGCTCACCTGTCGGAGTTAACACTATAGATTGGTCAACTACTCATGGGAAGGGAGCAGTACAGGTAGGGATTTTATGTTGCCGCTGTACCCGTTCAATCACCTCTAATGAAAGACCGTCTGGTTGCACAATTTCTGATTCCGAGGAACCAAGAACAGAAGTAATTCTCAAGAAGCAGACCTTGTCTTCCTTTGGTGTATCCATCAAGTTCCATAGTTCAAATAGAGATCCAGCTACATCTTTAAGCTGCAACCACCATAGTTTTCAATGAACAAGTAAATGAAAAATAAACATAAGATTATCGAGATGCACAAACCTTTTGTAGACGAAATTTTCTTTCTGTTTTCAACCCCAGGATAGCCTGATCAAGCCCCTCTAATGTGCTGCTACTGATATTTGTCACAAGTTCCATGCTTGATCCATGCAAGCTTGGATGGACATCACTCACTGTTTTGCTAAAATCCAAGCTTAGGACACTGGTCAAAGTATGCACTTCATTCACATAATCCAAAACTTTTTGCAGGCGTTCAGACTACAAACCAATCCACGGCCTGCACCACCAGTTTAAAAAAAGAACACAATCACCAAATATTCATATAAGACCTATAAGCATTAGGTCATCAATAAGAGAGAAGGCTAGCAAAGATGTCTGTATAATCAAGTAAATAGAAAACAAGACCTCGATGACCATGAAAAATCACAGGTGGAGGACTGAAATTATTGAGTGACAAGCTCACCCCTCTGCTGATATTTTCTTTTTCAGGAATAGATCTTGAGGTGTCTGCCTGTCGAATGCTAGATCTAAAGGCTATATTCAGGCAGGTCGGGCCAGTACGCCGTTTTCTCCTCATTGTCAGTTAGAATACAAATCACATTTTGTTTGTATAAAGAAAACGTAAAAGCATGGGGATTACTTGTCATGAATCACCTTGTGGTGTTTGATATATATATATATATATATAATATTGTGGGTTGATTATACCAGTTATGATTACGTGTGCATATTGATTAGATGATTATGTGCATATTTATATATTTGGATACAGGGGTTACTTTAAGTATAATGTTTAGGAAAGATGTAGCCCTAGTAGCGATAGGGGTCGCTACATCTTTTAGTCCCATCTGCCAAATAGACATAGGCATTCTTAACATTATTATGCAGTAATTTAAATAGGCTATTGTCCTTGCACATATGAGAAGAAGCCCCACTATCAACTACCCAGGTATTCTTACTAAACTTAAGACAAGATACTCGCTAAATTAAACTGATTGGGTTTGGATGAATAAAATACCCATTGTTTTCCATTTTATCATTACCCAACTCATACCCAAATTTTTTCACAATTCCACATACCACTCTCGTGAGTTAAACAACAACAACAATGCCCTAATCAGTTTGATTTATCTCAATAAAATTTAGGCTTCATTTTAATTTGATTTATTATAAAACAAAGATAATAGTTTGATTTCTCTCAATAAAAGTTTGGTTTTATTTCAATTTGGTTTATTAGAAAAACATTTGATATGAATGGACCTGCTCAGAAAAGTCGGATATATTACAGTACTTTTGAAATTATAGACCCATTCAGTCTTGAGTTGGGTGGGTATAGGGTTTAGGCATCGATAATATATTTGGATTTTATCCATTGATAGATCTAGAATTGGGGGATCCGAACTAATTATTTATAATTATTTAATGTGAAAAAAAATAAAAACATGAATTCTTTTGGAACTTCAGTTTGAAGTTCATCTTTTCAAAAAGTATATTTTTTTTTTACGGTCATAGTTAATTTGACCTTATAGTTTGTCCCGATGATAAAAAACGTGGTAAGTATTATATATTAATCTATAAATTGCATTAATGTTTTACCTAATTATCACAGTCTTATGCGTTACAACTCATCTAATTACCTAAACTATTTATATACCTATTTAACTTGAAAAATTAAACAAAAAAATATTAATAATTATGAAATTTTTGTTTTAAATTCATCTTCACTCCCATAAATTAACCGTTGGCAAGAAAGAGATACACAATTTTTGAGTGGGCCATAGTAGAAAAACTTGTATTAATTAGTCGAAACTACAAACTCTCCTTAAATATTTAACGGATGGAGCACGTGCAAATCAAGTGCTCCGTTAAATAATTGACCATTGATTTAATAGATAGAGCACGTGATTTGCACGTGCTTTGTTAAATATTCAACAAATTTTTTTATTCGAACTAAAATTGGTAATTTTTATTACTTCTGGACTAAATATGGTGAGTGTTAAAATAATGAAATAAAGAACACAAAGATAGTAAGTCCCGAGACACAAATTTCAATGGTTTCTGTTCTTATCCGTACCGATATATACACTTTTAAGGAATAATATACGACAAGCCAAAACTATATACAATAATTAGTTGAAACTTTTCAAAATTCACATCATGAAACTATTTTCCAACAGCCTTATCAATAGATGAAAAGTTAAATAATATTGAATTTTGTTGTCGAACAATTTTGAGAATCCACATTCCTGATTGTCGTGTTGCGCAAAGAAATTATTTAAATATTTACATATTTTTCTGTCAATCTTACCTAATTTGAATTATGGTCTGTAGTTTGTCGTGACGCTAATTATACTTGGTAAGTATATAATTAATATCACAATATCTTGATTTCTAATGTCATGTTGCAGATTTATTATAAATTATATTAAATTTTGACCTAATTATTACAGTGTTACGTGTTATAACTTTTTTTCCTTTGCAATCCATGCGGAATAAACTCATGACACGCAGACTATTTATATATTTATTTAATTTGAAATTAAAAAAACATGAATGATTATGAAACTTTTGTTTGAGATTGATCTTCTCTTTCATAAATTAATCAATTTATCACAAAGAAGATACATAAATTTGAAATCTTGTGCTAGATATATAAATTATTTCTTTTAACTTCATTTGACAAGGAAAATAACAATTGTACATAATCTTTTGAGGGCTTAAAATTTTGGGCACTCATGAGAAAAGATGATGTCAATTAGTATAACCAACATCATATCCTATGCTATATATTCAACACCATTTGAGTAAAAATAGTAAGGCATAGTACAAAAGAGTATCCAGGGTCGTATAGGCGCCTGCCTATATAATGCAGTAGAATACAGTATTCAAATTCACCCTAGCAAAGAAATTATTTTCTCCGTGCAAATTTTCTTCTTGTCTCTCGCTCTCAAGATTTCACTTCTCACTCTCTGTTTTTCTCTCCCCCCTCCCTCAAAACAAAATCCAGATCGAACCATTTTTTTGTTTTCTGCATGCAACTGAATTCGGTGGTTGACGTGGATCCCTAACCTGAATTTCTCTCTTTCATTTCTGCTCAGTGAGTTCAAAGAACTAATGAGGATGCAAAAGGTGGTGAATCCAGACGGCCTTGAAATCAACCCTGCGGGTGGTGCCGAACCCAAGTTGCGAGCCAATGAGGCGGGCCCGTGCGAATTGAACAGTGTGGATAGGGTGCATGACAATCTCCACAGAGTTAGAGTGAGTGAGGCGAATGGCTTTGTCGTTTATACGAGGAACAAGAGGTTCAAGAGAAGAAGAAGCGAGGGTGTAAGTATAACTGAACCTCCGAAAGCTGTGAGATCGAACAATGAAATTGCAGTTCATGGTGGTAATGTGGGTGGTGGAAAGGGCGAGATACTGGAACTTGAAATGAAGGAGGATGGAATGGCAAAAATCGATGGGCTTCCAGAGTTTACGCGATCCGGAGGACTAAAGAGTGAAAAATTGGAGGCGTCGGGTGGTCGGACGAAGGGGAAGATGGAGATGGAGATGTCCAAGGAAATCCTTGTTCCAGGGCGCCCAACAACTACTGACGAGCTTTTACAAATGGGATTGCTGGAAGGATACTCAGTTTTCTACGACGGTGGCGATGGGTAACGGTCAACATTCACCATCGGCATTAATTATAACATATTTCTCTTTTTTTATAATTACTTTCGTTGTTTATTTTATCATTACTGTTGGCTTGAATGTGCGTGAACTGTGCAGTGCTTGATAATACTAATGTGTGCATGTTTTTTCTCTGTGAATCAGCCTGAATTCAATCAAATCCAAAATGAAAACTCGGTTTATATTGGAATTGGATAAAAAAAGATTTGGTTTGGTATTTAGTTTTTATTGGTTTGTGGAATGACACCGAATACTAAAATATTAATTTTTTTAATATATATTTTTACATTTAATCATGTACATATTTATATAAATAAGAATTGTAACTACAATTTTTAATATTTAATTTTGAATTCAAAAAACATGAATTATTATGGAACTTTTGTTTGAGATTCATCTTCTTTTTCATAAATTTATCAATTTATCACAAAGAAGATATATAAATTTGAAATCTTATGCTAGACATATAAATTAGGTTTTGCACAATTCTTCTTGCTCTGTGTTTTTCTCTTTTCCCTCAAACTAAATCTAGATTGAACCTTTTTTTCTTTTTTGCATGCAACTGAATTCTCTAGTTGACACCGATCTATAACCTGAAGTTCTCTCTTTCTTTTCTGCAGAACAACTGAACTAATGAGGACGAAAATGATAGAGAATCAGAATTGCTAATAATATGTGGTAAGTAAAATAATTTAGGTTTTTACAAAAAAAAAAAAAAAAGTCTTTTTGCAAATAAATTACATTAATTAAGACCTAATTATTACAGTAGTACGTGTTACAATTTTTTTAAATTCGTGAGTGTTACAACTCATCGCATTTGAATAAGCCTATCAATGGGCTTAAACTTAATTTCCCTTGTCCAAACCCATACTCTTAACTAATACTAATTAAATTAAATTCGTTGGGTTTGCATCCAATAAATTTGTTTTCCATTTTATCATCACCCAATTTGTGCCCAAATTTTTCCACAATTCCACATACCATCTCTAGAGAACTCTTACTGACGAGATCGTCAGTACTCTCCGTCAGTCTGCTCATTTCGCTCTCCATCCCCCCCGCCACCCCCATCATTGCAACCGTCGCCCACCCTCCACATCTTGCCCAAACCCTTCTACTCCTTGCAATTGAAAACAAATTGGGGATGGCAAGGGCAATCTTAGCCATGTCATCGATAATGTCTCAAGATTGCAATCTACGCCTCCTAGACATAAGCTCAAGAAACTCGGCGACCTGTGCTCCCTCTTTTGGTGGATTCTTTGGCTTTCCCTTTCCCAAGGCAGGTTGGCATCTCTCTCCCCCTTCCTTTAATAGAGGGAGCACGTGATTTGCACGTGCTTTGTTAATTACTCTGTTTTCTCTCGTTCCCTCCCCCTCCTCCTCCCCAAAACAAAATCAAGATCCAACCCTTTTTTCTTTTCTGTATGCAACTAACTTTTTTGGTTGACACCAATCCTAATCCTGAATTTCTCTTTTTCATTTCTGTAGCACAACATCCGTCAGTTAAAAGATAATGAGGACGAAAATGATGGAGAATCCAAGCTACTAATAATATGTGGTAATTAAAATAATTTAGAATTACACAAAATCTTTCCTTTTTGCAGATAAATTGCATTGATTGAGACCTAATTATTATAGTAGTATGTGTTATAATTTTTCTTTATAGAATTTGTGTACGTTACAACTCATTGCTCTCGAATAAGTTTATCATTAGGCTACAATTACCATGTCTGGGCCCATACTTTTAACCCATACTCAAACTAAACCGATAGGTTTGGATGAATAAAATACCGACCCCTTGTTTTCCATTTTATTAGTATCCAACTCATACCCAATTTTTTCTGCAATTCCACATACCACTCTCTTGAAAACTCTCATTGACTGAGATCTCTCAGTACTCTTTGTCGGTTTGCTCTCCATCCCCCCCACAACCCCCATCGCTGCAAGCGTCGCCCACCCTCCGCAGCTTCCCTAAACCATTCTACCGCCTTGCAACTGAAATGGAATCGGGGATGGCAAAGGCAATCTTAGCCATGTCATCGATAATGTTTCAAGATTGCAACCCACAACTCCTAGACCTAAGCTCTCGGCGATGTGTGTTCCCTTTTTCAATGGAATCTTTGGCCTTCCCTTTTTCCATGTAGGTTGGTATCTCTGTCCCCCAATCTTCGTGTTCCCTTTTTTTGTGATGATCTTGTGCGTGTGCTTTTGCATGTGCTAGTGTATGTATTTGTGCTTGTGTGTACGTGTAAATCTTAGCTTTCTTGTCTTTCGACTGTGTTCTCATTTCTCTCAAGAACACTTTACAATAAAATTTGATTTCTCTCAATAACAGCAACGATGCCCTAATCATTTTGATTTCTCTCAATAAAATTAGGGCTTTATTTTAATTTAATTTATTATAAAACAAAAAAATAATAGTTGGATTTCTCTCGATAAAAGTTTATCTTTATTTTAATTTGGTTTATTATATATAAAAAAAACATTGGGTATGGGTCTGACCTGACCCAAAAATATGATGTGTTCTAGTAATTTTGGGACTACAGACCTATTGAGTCTTGAGTTGGGTGGGTAGGGTCTAGGCATCAATAATATGTTTGGATTTTATACTTATTTAACGTGAAAAAAAAAATAAAAACATCAATTATTTGGAACGTTTGCTTAAAGTTCATCTTTTAAAAAATTATATTTTCTTCGGAGAGTCAACTTAATTTGACATTGTAGTTTGTCTTGATACTAAAATACATGGTAAATATAAATAATTTAAATTTGTAAATTGCATTAATTTTGACCTAATCATTACAGTTGTATGCATTACAACTCATCTAATTAACTGAACTATTTATATATCTATTTAATCTGAAAAATTAAACAAAAAAGAGATTAATAATTATGTAACTTTTATTTTAAACTCATCTTCTTTTCCGTAAATTAAGCATTGCCAAAAAGGAGATACACAATTTTCGAGTGGGCCATAATCACAAAAACTTGTAATTAATTAGTTCAAACCACAAATCCCCTTAAATATTTAACGGATGGAACACGTGCAAATCAGGTGCTCCATTAAATAATTGACCATTGATTTAATAGACAGAGCACGTGATTTGCACGTACTTTGTTAAATGTTTAAAGAAAGTTTTATTATAACTACTATTGCCAATTTTTGTGATTTATGGACCAAATATGGTGAGCGTTAAAATAATGGAATAAAAACGGCAAAGAAAGTAAATTGTGGCAATTAAATTACAATGTTTTATGTTCTTATCCATACCACATATATACTTTCAAGAAATAATATATGACAACCCAAAAGTATATATAATAATTAGTTGAAAATTTTCAAAATTCACATCATGAAACTACTTTCCAACAGTCTTATCAATAGGTGAAAAGTTAAATAATATTGAATTTTATTATCGCACAATTTAGAGAATTCACATTCCTGATTGTCGTGTTGCGCAAAGAAATTATTTAAAAACATTAATTTTGGGCACTCATGAGAAAAGATGATGTCAATTAGTTTATTTTCAACACTATTTGTGTAAAAATAGTAAGACATAGTACAAGAGAGTATCCAGGGTCGTAAGGCGCCTGCCTATATAATGCAGTAGAATACAGTATCCAAATTCACTCTGGCAAAAAAATTATTTTCTCCGTGAAAATTTTCTTCTTGTTTCTCGCTCTCAAGGTTTCACTTCTCACTCTCTATTTTCTGCTCCCCCTTCCCTCAAACAAAATCCAGATCGAATAATTTTTTAATTTTCTGCATGCAATTGAAATCGGTGGTTGACGTGGATCCCTGACCTAAATTTCTCTCTTTCATTTCTGCTCAGTGAGTTCAAAGAACTAATGAGGATGCAAAAGGCGGTGAATTCAGATGGCCTTGAAATCAACCCTGCGGGTGGTGCCGAACCCGAGTTGCAATCTAATGACGCGGGCCGATGCGAATTGAATAGTGCGGATAGGGTGCATGAGAATCTGCACAGAGTTAGAGTGAGTGAGGCGAATGGCTTTGTTGTTTATACGAGGAACAAGAGGTTCAAGAGAAGAAGAAGCGAGGGTGTAAGTTTAACTGAACCTCCGGAGGCTGTGAGATCGAACGATGAAGTTGCAGTTCATGGTGGTAATGTGGGTGGTGGAGAGGGCGACATGATGGAACTTGAAATGAAGGAGGATGAAGTGGCAAAAATCGATGGGCCTCCGGAGTTTACGCGATCGGGAGGACTGAAGAGTGAAAATTGGAGGCGTTGGGTGGTCGGACAAAGGGGAAGATGGAGATGGAGATGTCTAAGGAAATCCTTATTCCAGGGCGCCCAACAACTGCTAACGAGCTTTTACAGACGGCATTGCTGGAAAAGGATTCTCAGTTTTCTACAACGGTGGCGATAGTGTAACGGTCAACAACCAGCATCGGCATTAATTATAACATATTTCTCTTTTTTTATAATTGTTGCGGTTATTGATTTTATCATTACTGTTGGCTTGAATGTGCATGAATTGTGCAGTGCTTGATAATCTAATGTGTGCATGTTTTTTTCTATGTGAAACAGCCTGAATTCAATCAAATCCAAATTAAAAACTCGGTCTATATTGGAATTGGATAAAAAAAGATTTGGTTTGGTATTTAATTTTTCTTGGTTTGTAGAATGGCACCCAATACTAAAACATTAATTTTTTTTATATATATTTTTACATTTAATCAAGTACATATTTATATAAATAAGAATTGTAACTACAATTTTTAATATTTAATTTGGAATTCAAAAAACATGAATTATTATGGAACTTTTGTTTGAGATTCATCTTCCTTTCATAAATTAATCAATTTATCACATAGAAGATACATAAATTTGAAATCTTGTGCTAGATATATAAATTAGGTTTCGCACAATTCTTCTTGCTCTGTGTTTTTCTCTCTTCCCCCCAAACAAAATCTAGATTGAACTTTTTTTTTCTTTTCTGCATGTAACTGAATTCTCTAGTTGACACCAATCTATAACTTGAAGTTCTCTCTTTCGTTTCTGCAGCACAACTGAACTAATGAGGACGGAAATGATAGAGAATCAAAACTGCTTATAATATGTGGTAAGTAAAATAATTTAGGTTTTTACAAAAAACAATTATTCTTTTTGCAAATAATTACATTAATTGCGACCTAATTATTACAGTTGTACATGTTATAATTTTTTTTTTTAAATTCGTGAGTGTTACAACTCATTGCTTTTGAATAAGCCTGTCAATGGGCTAAACTTAATTACCCTTGCCCAAACCCCTACTCTTAACAGATACTCGTTAAATTAAATTCATTGGGTTTGGATCCAATAAATTTATTTCCATTTTATTAGCACCCAACTCGTGCCCAAATTTTTCCACAATTCCACATACCATCTCTAGAGAAATCTTACCGACGAGATCACTCAATACTCTCCGTCAGTCTGCTCATTCCGCTCATCATCCCCCCCGCCACCCCCATCATTGCAACCGTTGCCCACCCTCCACATCTAGCCCAAACCCTTCTACTTCTTGAAACTGAAAAGGAATTGGGGTTGGCAAGGGCAATCTTAGCTATGTCGTCGGTAATGTCTCAAGGTTGCAATCTACGCCTCCTAGACATAAGCTCAAGAAACTCGGCGACTTGTGCTCCCTCTTTAGGTGGATTCTTTGGCTTTCCCTTTCCCCAGGCAGGTTGGCATCTCTCTCCCCCTCCCTTTAACAGAGGGAGCATGTGATTTGCACGTGCTTTGTTAATTACTCTGTTTTCTCTCGTTCCCTCCCCCTCCTCCTCCCCAAAACAAAATCAAGATCCAACCCTTTTTTCTTTTCTGTATGCAACTAAATTTTTTGGTTGACACCATTTCTTATCCTGAATTTCTCTTTTTCATTTCTGCAGCACAACATCCTTGAGTTCAAAGAACTAATGAGGACGAAAATGATGGAGAATCCAAACTGCTAATAATATGTGGTAAGTAAAAAAATTTAGAATTACACAAAATCTTTCCTTTTGCAGATAAATTGCATTGATTGAGACCTAATTATTAGTGTGTGTTATAAGTTTTTTTTTTTTTTTTAGAATTCGTGTACGTTACAATTCATTGCTCTTGAATAAGTTTATCACTAGGCTGAAATTACCCATGAGCCCATACTTTTAACCCATACTCAAATTAAGCCGATAGGGTTTGGATGAATAAAATACCGGCCCCTTGTTTTCCATTTTATTAGTACGCAACTCATACCCAATTTTTTTTGCAATTCCACATACCACTCTCTTGAAAGCTCTCACTGACTGAGATCTCTCAGTATTCTTCGTCGATCTGCTCTCCATCCCCCCCCACCACCCCCATCGCTGCAAGCGTCGCCCACTCTCCGCAGCCTGCCTAAACCATTCTATCGCCTTGCTACTGAAATGGAATTGGGGATGGCAAACGCAATCTTAGCCATGTCATCAATAATGTTTCAAGATTGCAACCCACAACTCCTAGACCTAAGCTCTCGGCGATGTGTGTTCCCTTTTTCGATGGAAACTTTGGCCTTCCCTTTTTTCTTGTAGGTTGGTATCTCTCTCCCCTAATCTTCGTTTCCCTTTTTTTGTGACGATCTTATGTGTGTGTTTTTGCATGTGCTAGTGTATGTATTTGTGCTTGTCTGTGCGTGTAAACTTAGCTTTCTTGTATTTCGACTGTGTTCTCATTTCTCTCAAGAACACTTTACAATAAAATTTGATTTCTCGCAACAAAAGCAACAATGCCCTAATCATTTTGATTTCTCTCAATAAAATTTGGGCTTTATTTTAATTTTGATTTACTATAAAACAAAAATATAATAGTTGGATTTCTCTAAATAAAAGTTTGGCTTTATTTTAATTTGGTTTATTATATATATAAAAAAAAAACATTGGGTATGGGTCTGACCTAACCCGAAAATATATGATGTGTTCTAGTAATTTTAGGACTATAGACCTATTGAGTCTTGAGTTGGGTGGGTAGGGTCTAGGCCTCAATAATATGTTTAGATTTTATACTTATTTAACGTGAAAAAAAGATAAAAACATGAATTATTTGGATGTTTTGTTTAAAGTTCATCTTTTAAAAAATTATATTTTCTTCTGATAGTCAACCTAATGTGACATTGTAGTTTGTCGTGATACTAAAATATATGGTAAATATAAATAATTTAGATTTGTAAATTGCATTAATTTTGACCTAATCATTACAGTTGTATGCATTACAACTCATCTAATTAACTGAATTATTTGTGTATCTATTTAATCTGAAAAATTAAACAAAAAAGGAGATACACAATTTTCGAGTGGGCCATAATCACAAAAACTTGTAATTAATTAGTTCAAACCACAAATCCCCTTATATATTTACCGAATGGAACACGTGCAAATCAGGTGCTCCATTAAATTATTAACCATTGATTTAATAAACAGAGCATGTGATTTGCACATACTTTGTTAAATGTTTAAAGAAACTTTTATTATAACTAATATTGCCAATTTTTGTGATTTATGGACCAAATATAGTGAGCGTTAAAATAATGGAATAAAAAGGGCAAAGAAAGTTATTTGTGGGACTTAAATTTCAATATTTTATGTTCTTATCGATACCACATATATACTTTCAAGTAATATATATAATAATTAGTTGAATATTTTCAAAATTCACATAATGAAACTACTTTCCAACAGTCTTATCAATAGGTGAAAAGTTAAATAATATTGAATTTTATTATCGAACAATTTAGAGAATCCACATTCCTGATTGTCGTGTTGCGCAAAGAAATTATTTAAATATTTATATATTTTTCTGTCAGTCTTACCTAATTTGACATTATGGTCTGTAGTTTGTCGTGACGCCAATAGTACATCGTAAATATAATAATTAATAACACAAAAATCTTAATTTCTAATGTCATGTTGCAAATTTATTATTAATTATATTAATTTTGACCTAATTATTACATTGTTACGCGTTAAACTTTTTTACTTTGCAATTTGCGTGCATTAAACTCATGACACGCAAACTATATATATATTTATTTAATTTGGATTTCAAAAAAAACATGAAATATTATGGAACTTTTGTTTGAGATTCATCTTCTCTTTCATAAATTAATCAATTTATCACAAAGAACATACATAAATTTGAAATCTTGTGCTAGATATATAAATTAGGTTTCATACAATTCTTCTCGCTCTGTGTTTTTCTCGCTTCCCCCCAAACAAAATCTAGATTGAACCTTTTCTTCTTTTTTGCATGCAACTGAATTCTCTAGTTGACACCGATTTATAACCTGAAGTTCTCTCTTTCATTTCTGTAGCACAACAGAACTAATGAGGACAAAAATGATAGAGAATCCAATCTGCTAATAATATCTGGTAAGTAAAATAATTTAGGTTTTTACAAAAAAAAAATCATTCTTTTTGCAAATAAATTACATTAATTGCGACCTAATTATTATAGTAGTACATGTTATAATCTTTTTTTTTTAAATTCGTGAGTGATACAACTCATCTTTTTTGAATAAGCCAGTCAATGGGCTACACTTAATTACACTTGCCCAAACTCATACTCGTAACTTATACTCGTTAAATTGAATTCATTGTGTTTGGATCCAATAAATTTGTTTTCCATTTTATCAGCACCCAACTCGTGCCCAAAATTTTCCACAATTCCACATACCATCTCTAGATAATTCTTTCTAACGAGATCGCTCAGTACTCTCTGTCAGTCTACTCATTTCGCTCTCCATCCCCACCGCCACCCACATCATTGCAACCGTTGCGCACCCTCCACATCTAGTCCAAACCCTTCTACTTCTTGCAACTGAAAAGAAATTTGGGATGGCAAGGGCAATCTTAGCCATATTACAACTCCTAAACATAAGCTCAAGAAACTCGGCGACGTGTGCTCCCTCTTTCGGTGGATTCTTTGGCTTTCCCTTTTCCCAAGCAGGTTGGCATCTCTCTCCCCCTCCCTTTAACAGAGGGAGCACGTGATTTGCACGTGCTTTATTAATTACTCTGTTTCGTTCCCTCCCCCTCCTCCTCCCCAAAACAAAATCAAGATCCAACCCTTTTTTTTTCTACATGCAACTGAATTTTTTTGTTGATATCAATCCTAACCTGAATTTCTCTCTTTCATTTCTGCTGCACGACATCCGTGAGTTCAAAGAACTAATAAGGACGAAAATGATGGAGAATCCAAACTGCTAATAATGTGGTAAGTAAAATAATTTAGAATTACAAAAAATCTTGCTTTTTCCATATAAATTGCATTAATTGAGACCTAATTGTTACATTAGTATATGTTACAATTTTTTTTTTAAATTCGTGTACGTTACAACTCATTGCTCTTGAATAAGCTTACCATTAGGTAAAATTACCCATGCCCGGACCTATACTTTTAACCCATTCTCCTCAAGTTAAACCGATAGGGTTTGGATGACAAATACCGGACCCTTGTTTTTCATTTTATTAGTACCCAACTCATACCCAAATTTTTCCGCAATTCCACATACCACCCTCTTGAAAACTCTCACTGATGGAGATCTCTTAGTACTCTTCTTCGGTCTGCTCTCCATCCCCCCGCCACCCCCATCACTGCAACTGTCGGCCACCCTCCACAACCACCCTAAACCATTCTACCGCCTTGCAACTGAAAAGGAATTGGGGATGGCAAGGGCAATTTTAGCCATATCATCAATAGTGTTTCAAGATTGCAACCGACAACTTCTAGACCTAAGCTCAACAAACCCGGCGACGTGTGTTCCCTCTTCGATAGAATCTTCGGCGTTCCCTTTTTCTATATAGGTTGTCATCTCTCTCCCCCAATCTTTGTGTTCCCTTTTTTTGTGACAATCTTGTGTGTGTGCTTTTTCATATGCTATTGTATGTATTTGTGCTTGTGTGTGCGAGTAAATTTTAGCTATTTTATCTTTCGACTGTGTTCTCATTTCTTTAAAGAACACTTTATAATAAAATTTGATTTCTCTCAACAATAGCAACAATGCCCTAATCATTTTGATTTCTCTCAATAAAATCTGGGTTTTATTTTAATTTGATTTATTATAAAACAAAAAAAATTGTAGGGGTCTGAATTCTCTCTATAATTGGCTTTATTTTAATTTGGTTTATTATATAACAAAAAATAAAAGAAAGAAAACATTGGGTATGGGTCCGACCTGACTCGAAAATATGATGTGTTCTAGTAATTTTGGGACTACAGACCTATTGAGTCTTCAGTTGGGTGGGTAGGGTCTAGGCATTGATAATATGTTTAGATTTTATACTTATTTAACGTCAAAAATGAAATAAAAACAAATTTTTGTTTAAATTTCATCTTTTAAATAATTATATTTTCTTCTGATAGTCTACCTAATTTGATATTATAGTTTGACGTGATACTAAAATATAAATAATTTAAATCTATAAATTGCATTAATTTTGACCTAATCATCACAGCTGTATGCGTTACAAGTCATCTAATTAACTGAACTATTATATATCTAATTAATTTGAAAAATTAAACAAAAAAAAGGAGACACACAGTTTTCAAGGGGGCCATAAACACAAAAACTTGTAATTAATTAGTTCAAAAACAAACTCCCCTTAAATATTTAACGGATGGAACACGTGCAAATCAGGTGCTCCATTAAATAATTGTCCATTAATTTAATAGACAGAGCACATGATTTGCACGTACTTTGTGAAATATTTAAAGAAAGTTTTATTATAACTAATATTGTCAATTTTTGCGACTTATTGACTAAATATGGTGAGCGTTAAAATAATGGAATAAAAAAGGCAAAGAAAGTAAATTATGGGACATAAATTTCAATGTTTTATGTTCTTATCCATACCATATATTCAAGGAATAATACACGACAAGCCAAAAATATATATAATAATTGAAACTACTTTTCAACAGTCTTATCAATAGGTGGAAAGTTAAATAATATTGAATTTTATTATCGAACAATTTAGAGAATCCACCTTCTTGATTGTCGTGTTGCGCAAAGAAATTATTTGAATATTTTTTTAATTTTCTACCAATTTTACCTAATTTGGAATTACGGTCTGTAGTTTGTCGTGACACTAATAATACATGGTAAGTATAATAATTTAATATTACAAAAATTTTACTCTCTAATGTCGTGTTGCGAATTTGTTATAAATGACATTAATTTTCACCTAATTATTACACTGTTATGCATTAAAACTTTTTTTCCTTTGAAATCTGTGCGCATTAAACTCTTGATACCAAATTGTTTATATATTTATTTAATGTAGAATTCAAAAAAGATGAATTACTATAGAACTTTTGTTTGAGATCATCTTCTTTTCCATAAATTAGTCAATCTATCACAGAGAAGATACATAAATTTTGAAATTTTGTGCCAGATATATAAATTCTTACTTTGAACTTCATTTGTGATACATAAATTTCAAAATCTTGTGCTAGATATATAAATTATTTCTTTTAACTTTTGTGAAATTTTTGTTTGAAGTTCATCTTGTTTTTCAAAAACCTCATTTAGCTAAGTCCCTAATTCGAGAATTAACTTATCACATATTCAATCTAGCGTTATTTCTATCCATACTGTACATAAATACTCAATTTAAAAACCCTTTACCCATTTTATTTACTACGCTGTTATCATACTATATATATATACTTGCAAACAATAATATATGGTAAACCAAAAATAAGTATAAGAATTAGTTGAAAATTTACAAAATCGATGTCATAGAACTACATCTGCCATTACTATGAATAGGTTGAAAGTTAAATAGTACGTACTAAATTGTGCAAGAAAAATTACGAGAATAGTCCACCTTTCAAATTGTCATATTACGTAAAAATATTGTTCAAAAATTATATTTTTCTTCTAACACTTATACCTAATTTGACTTTGTAGTTTGTTGTGATGTTAAAATGCGTGATAAGTATAATAATTTAAATCTATAAATTGTATTGATTTTGACTTAATTATCAATGTCTTATAAGTTACAACTCATCTAATTGCCTAAACTATTTATATACCTATTTAATTTGAAAAATTAAACCAAAAAAAAGTCATAATTAATTATGCAATTTTTGTTTTAAATTCATCTTCTTTTCCATAAATTAACCATTGCCAAAAAGGAGATACACAATTTTTGAGTGGGCCATAATCACAAAAAACTTGTAATTAATTAGTCCAAACTATAAATTCCTTTAAATATTTAAAGGAGGGAACACGTGCAAATCAAGTGTTCTATTAAGTAATTGACCATTGATTTAACAGAGAAAGAGAGCACCTGATTTGCACGTACTTTGTTAAATATTTAACGAATTTTTCTGTTATGACTGAAATTGCTAATTTTTGTGGCTTATGGACTAAATATAGTTAGTGCTAAAACAATGAAACTAAAATTACAAAGAAAGAAAGTTGTGAGACGTACATTGCATCTTTTTTCCCATTATCCATACAATTTATATACTTTCAAGCAATAACATATGGCAAGGCAAAAATATATAATAATTAGTTGGAAATATACAAAATGCATGTCATAAAACTACTTTCTGCCAGTACTGTCAATAGGTGGAAAGTCAAAAAATATTGAGTACTGCTATTAAATAATTTAGAGAATTCACCTTGCTGATTATCGTGTTGTGTAAAAAAATTATTTAAATATATATATATATACATATATTGTATAGTCTTATCTAATTTAACTTTATGGTATGTAGTTATCGTAACGCTAATAATATATGGTAAGTATAATAATTTAGTATTACAAAAATCTTGCTTTCTGATGTCGTGTTGATGATATTTATAAAAAAATTGCATTAACTTTGACCTTATTATATATTACAGTGGTAAGCATTACAACTTTTATTTTCTGTGAAATTCGTGTGCGTTACAACTCACCACAATTGTTTAATATATTTATTTAATGTGGAATTCAAATTATCAAACTTTTTTTTTAAAATTCATCTTCTTTTTCATAAATTTTGAAATCTTGTGCTGGATATATAAATTATTTCTTTTAAATTTTTTGGAAAGGAAAATAACGCACGTGTGTGAATAGAATATTTTCACGGATTAAAAATTTTGGGGATCATGAGAAAAGATAATGTCAATTAGTAATAACGAATATTGTGTCGTATGTTATCCAATACGATTTAGAATAAAAATATTAGCCCATTGTAAAATATAGTAAATGAGAGAATCCAATGTCGTACAAGCACTGGTCTATATAATGCGGATACAGTATGCCAGCTCACACTAGCAAATGAAATATTTTGTCCTTGTAAATTTTCTTCTCTTTTCTCACACATAAGGTTTCACATAGTTCTTCTCACTCTGGTTTCTCTCTTTCTCTCCCTCTCCCTTTTCCCAAAACAAAATCTATGTGCAACTAAATTCTTTGGTTGCCACCAATCCATAAGCTGAATTTTTTTCTTTCATTTCTGCAGCAGAACATCCGTGAGTTCAAAAAATTAAAGGAGGACGAAAATGATAGAAAATCCAAACTGCTAATAATATATGGTAAGTAAAATAATTTTGAATTACAAAAAATCTTGCTTTTTGCGTATAAATTGCATTAATTGTGACCTAATTAATTATTATAGTAGCATATGTTATAATATGTTTTAAAATCCGTGTATGTTACAACTCATTGCTCTTGAACCGTAGGCTAAAATTACATAGGTCTGGGCCAATATTTTTAACTCATACTCGTTAAATTAAACTATTTGAGTTTGGATGAATAAAATACCCAATGTTTTTCATTTTATCAATACTCAACTCATACCCAAATTTTTTCACAATTCCACATATCACTCTCGTGCGTTAAACAATAGCAACAATGCCCTAATCAGTTTGATTTATCTCAATAAAATTTAGGCTTCATTTTAATTTGATTTATTATAAAACAAAGATAATACTTTGATTTCTCTCAATAAAAGTTTGGCTTTATTTCAATTTGGTTTATTATACAACAAAAATAGAAAAACATTTGATATGGTCGGACCTGCTTGGAAAAGTCGGATATGTTACAGTACTTTTGGAATTATAGACCCATTGAGTCTTGAGTTGGGTGGGTATAGGGTCTAGGCATCGATAATATATTTGGATTTTATCCATTGATAGATCTAGAATTGGGGGATTCGAACTATTTATATATAATTATTTAATGTGAAAAAAAATAAAAACATGAATTCTTTTGGAACTTCAGTTTGAAGTTCATCTTTTCAAAAATTATATTTTTTTAAAAAAATAAAAACATGAATTCTTTTGGAACTTCAGTTTGAAGTTCATCTTTTCAAAAATTATATTTTTTTTCTGATGGTCATAGTTAATTTGACCTTATAGTTTGTCCCGATGATAAAAAACGTGGTAAGTATTATATTTTAATCTATAAATTGCATTAATGTTTTACCTAATTATCACAGTCTTATGCGTTACAACTCATCTAATTACCTGAACTATTTATATACCTATTTAACTTGAAAAATTAAACAAAAAAACATTAATAATTATGAAATTTTTGTTTTAAATTCATCTTCACTCCCATAAATTAACCGTTGGCAAGAAAGAGATACACAATTTTCGAGTTCATAGTACAAAAACTTGTATTAATTAGTCCAAACTACAAACTCTCCTTAAATATTTAACGGATGGAGCACGTGCAAATCAAGTGCTCCATTAAATAATTGACCATTGATTTAATAGATAGAGCACGTGATTTGCACGTGCTTTGTTTAATATTCAACAAATTTTTTTGTTCAAACTAAAATTGCTAATTTTTATGACTTCTGGACTAAATATGGTGAGTGTTAAAATAATGAAATAAAGAACACAAAGACAGTAAGTCCTGAGACACAAATTTCAATGTTTTCTGTTCTTATCCTTACCAATATATACACTTTCAAGAAATAATATACAACAAGCCAAAACTATATACAATAATTAGTTGAAAATTTTCAAAATTCACATCATGAAACTATTTTTCAAAAGCCTTATCAATAGATGAAAAGTTAAGTAATATTGAATTTTATTGTCGAACAATTTAGAGAATCCACATTCCTGATTGTCGTTTTGCGCAAACAAATTTTTAAATATTGACATATTTTTCTGTCAATCTTACCTAATTTGAATTATAGTCTGTAGTTTGTCGTGACGCTAATTATACATGGTAAGTATATAATTAATATCACAAAAATCTTGATTTCTAATGTCATGTTGCAGATTTGTTATAAATTATATTAAATTTTGACCTAATTATTACAATGTTACATGTTATAATTTTTTTTCCTTTGCAATCCGTGCGGATTAAACTCATGACACACAGACTATTATATATTTATTTAATTTGGAATTCAAAAAACATAAATGATTATGAAACTTTTGTTTGAGATTCATCTTTTCTTTCATAAATTAATCAATTTATCACAAAGAAGATAAATAAATTTGAAATCTTGTGCTAGATATATAAATTATTTCTTTGAACTTCCTTTGACATGGAAAATAACAATTGTATAGAATCTTTTGAGGGCTTAAAATTTTGGGCACTCATGAGAAAAGATGATGTCAATTAGTATATGTTCAACACCATTTGAGTAAAAATAATAAGATATAGTACAAGAGAGTATCCAGGGTCGTATAGGCGCCTGCCTATATAATGCAGTAGAATACAGTATCCAAATTCACTTTGGCAAAGAAATTATTTTCTCCGTGCAAATTTTCTTTTTGTCTCTCGCTCTCAAGGTTTCACTTCTCACTCTCTGTTTTCCTCTCCCCCCTCCCTCAAACAAAATCCAGATCGAACCATTTTTTTCTTTTTTACATGCAACTAAATTCGGTGGTTGACGTGGATCCCTAATCTGAATTTCTCTCTTTCATTTTCTGCTCAGTGAGTTAGAAGAACTAATGAGGACGCAAAAGGCGGTGAATCCAGACGGCCTTGAAATCAACCCTGCGAGTGGTGCCGAACCCGAGTTGTGAGCCAATGAGGCGGGCCCGTGCGAATTGAATAGTGCGGATAGGGTGCATTACAATCTGCACAGAGTTAGAGCGAGTGAGGCGAATGGCTTTGTCGTTTATACGAGGAACAAGAGGTTAAAGAGAAGAAGAAGTGAGGATGTAAGTATAACTGACCCTCCGGAGGCTGTGAGATCGAACGATGAAGATGCAGTTTATGGTGGTAATGTGGGTGGTGGAGAGGACGAGATGATGGAACTTGAAATGAAGGAGGATGGAGTGGCAAAAATCGATGGGCCTTCAGAGTTTACGCGATCGGGAGGATTGAAGAGTGAAAAATTGGAGGCGTCGGGTGGTCGGACAAAGGGGAAGATGGAGATGAAGATGTCCAAGGAAATCCTTGTTCCAGGGCGCCCAACAACTGCTGACGAGCTTTTACAGACGGGATTGCTGGAAGGATACTCAGTTTTCTACGACGGTGGCGATAGGGTAACGGTGAACAATCACCATCGGCATTAATTATAACATATTTTTCTTTTTTTTATAATTGCTGCGGTTGTTTATTTTATCATTATTGTTGGCTTGAATGTGCATGAACTATGCAGTGCTTGATAATACTAATACGTGCATGTTTTTTCTCTATATGAAACAGCCTGAATTCAATCAAATCCAAATTGAAAACTCCGTCTATATTGAAATTGGATAAAAAAAAATTGGTTTGGTATGTATTTTTTATTGGTTTGTGGAATGGCACCGAATACTAAAATATTAGTTTTTTATATATATTTTTACATTTAATCATGTACATACTTATATAAATAAGAATTGTAACTACAATATTTAATATTTAATTTTTGACCATTTATTATCTTTTTCTGGAAAAACTCAATTCATAAAAATATCAAACTGAAATATCGAAAAAGATTTAATAATTATGAAAAGTGAATCGAATTAGTAAATCAAACAAAAATTGGTTCGGTAAACCATCCAAAAAATTCAGTTTGGCTCGGTAACAAATTACCGAAAAATCTATTTTTTTTATATAAAAAAATATAACTTTTAGCATATATTATATATAATGTGTATTTATTTTTTAGTGTACTTATATATATATATTTATGTCTATATATATTAGTTTTTTTAAAGTAAATCTGATTATGTATATATTTATGAATACACTTTACCCCGGCCCCTTCAACTATATCAAATATATTATTTACCCTCCCTTAAACTAATAAGTATAATATTCACCTCTTGGACTAAATTTTTGGACAAAAATACCTTTATACTATATACACATATGATGCACAAATTAAGATTGTTGAATATTTTGCACTTTATATTAAATTTCAAATATTTCTTAATTAGAACAGATATATCTCAAATATTTACTTTAGAACAAATACCAAATTTTTAAAAAAAACCTTGTACTGAATACTAGATTAAAATTTTAATTTTGATTTTCGATGCAAATCGAAATTTCGATTTTGATTGGATGTGTCTGAATTCTGCACACCCTAAATGAATACCCCTAATTGTGATTTTTTTGTCCAATAAAGTGGGGAAACGGCTCAAAAGTATTTAAGATAATATACAAATTCGTATAAGTATTTTAATGTTATTTATATTTGTACGTGTTGTGTTTTCACTTACTTTTAGAATACACAAACTATTTCACATGCATGTATAACTACAACTTTGTTATTGGGCTCATAACATTTTCCATATGACATTCTAACAATAGTTTCATACTAATTTTATATACAAATTACAAGAAACTTTATGTTTTGTTTATATAATATGATAGAACTATGAAGTCATGCATTCATATGTGTAAGAAATTTTTGTTTAACAGTATTGACTGGATGTTTCTTCCTTGAAGGGATTGGAACTACGTGGAACTATGCATGATTCTCGTATTCTGTGCGCTTGCCGTTTATACAAGGGAGCTACAGTAAGTAGCCGATATTGTAGAATTTCTTGTTTAGTTGACTCATAAAACTATTTAATCATCCTGCAATTTCATGTTCCTATCATTGATCCAATCAATGGTGTCTCTAATTTATGTAGGTAGTTTCACCTTGGCAATTTGAGATCCATGCGTGCAACACGTCATATCCGCTTCGAGAACGGGAAAAGCCTGCTTGAGGTGGTCAAAGAAGTCAGGGTTTGTTCCGATATGACATTGGAAGAAGCCGTGCAAAGCTACGAAGGCCCTGCACTGGCGAAGGAGTCAGTCATCTGTCAGAAGTGCAACGGTGAGCAGCTTGGTTTATTACAATTGAATTTCTTGAACGCTTGCTGCATTTGAAAAGACAGCTTTTGTTCTTTGGTTTCTGGGGTCATTTCTTGCACCATTTGTTGCCAAGGTGAAAGTGCTTTGTGGTTCTTGCAAGATTGCCGTGAACTCAGAAGTTGGCGCAGCACGTGCGAAATCTAGGTATATATCTGCACAAGTAATTTATGTGACAAATTTTTCTTGTCTTGCACTCTTGTTTGTTGGATAGTGATTTGCTTGTGATCAGCTTTTAACCTTTATGAAGTGCATTGAACATCTTATATAACTAAAAACTTACTAGTTGCAAGATAGAAACGTGTACGTGCAAACATCTTCAAATGGTTATATGATACTGATATATAAACAGTCTTTTTAGACTCTGAAAGGTCGAACTTCTTATAAGCTTGTCTTATGTTGCCTTTATTGTTCCATCTTTCTCCCTCTTTTACTCACTAATATTCTGTTTCCTCCTTTCAGGCATTCGGAGTTGAAGTCTAATGCAAAATCTCAGGGAACATCCTCATCGAGGCTTTCGACAAGAAAGAAAGATCAACAGAATATAACAAGGAAGTAGGTTATGTGCATTTTTCTCGACTTTCTGAAGCCAGATATTTTGGCCTTTATATGCTATGAAACAAGTGAATATCTTATCTTTATAATAATCCTTCCTCCTTTTCTGATATGTTTTTGTTTGCTAGGTCAAGGCAATCGCGGCGATCTTCTGCACCAAAGTTGCACGGAAATGCTTTAGCAAGGTACTCAAAATCCTTATCGCGCATAAACTCAAATGATAGTTCCTCCTTGCATGGCTCAATGAAGAACAAGACAACGAGGAAGACGTTGAAGAAGAAGGTGCAAATGTGTATCATTGATTTTTCATTTAACTTTTATATCATGGTGTTTTAGGTTGTCAAAGAGGTCTTCATCCTTCAAGAGGGGAACTCCATCCGGCTCTGTGCAGTCAAAAAGTTCATTAAAGATCACTAGAAAGTTGGTTTCTTACTCCAATTTTCTCTCAATTCTAAAGTATTATGTGCGTGCTATTTATTGTTCTACTTTGCCTAACGGTCTCCTGCATTTTTCTGCGCAGAGATGAGGGCATGCACAAGCTGGTCTTTGACGATGGTGGATTACCAGATGGAACTAAACTCGCTTATTATGCTCATGGCGAGGTAGTCCAGATAAATACAGTAATTTGTACTTTGTTTTGCTATTTCAGCCTTGTAAACGTCTTCCTGCCTGTCTGTAGAAATTTTGTGCAGGCGTTAAAATCGGATCAGGAATATTTTGCCAGTGCTGCGATCTTTTGGTAAGAGTTTCAATTATTCATTCAAAATATTTAATCATTGTTGCTGGTTTCTTGATTTTTTCTTTTTTCCCCTACACCGTGCAGGTTAGTCCATCTCTGTTTGAAGCTCATGCTGGTTGGGCCTCCCGCCGTAAACCGTCATTTGCTTTTTCTTTGTTTTAATTTGAACATTAATGAACATTATTGTTTGTTTCAATCTGAAGATTATGCTTTTGTGTTCTTCTAACAGCTATATGTATATCTATACATCTAATGGGGTGTCCCTCCATGAATTCACCGTCTCTGTGCTAAAAGGGGGCAAGCGTTCCATCAAAGAAAGTGATGGCCGGTGCATCGTCTGTGAAGGTGGTGGGGAGCTTGTGCTTTGTGATGCATGCCCGAGGGCCTTCCACAAAGGTAGTTTTTACATTTATAAGTAAGCTAAATCTAGATGTGCACATATTGTGCTGCCGACTCATCTTCCTATATAATTGAACCACTATGATAGCCCACTCGGCAAATTTGGGCTATATATGTTATCACAATGGATTTGGCGAAGAATATGAAAGGGGAAATGAAAAGGCAACGAGAACTAAATACATTTGGCATAGCAAGCATGACGGCATGCTCACATATTCTGGAATTTTCTCCAATAATGCTTTGTGCATATTAGATGTGTACCAATTCTTGCACTTGTATGACGTTTTTACTTGAATGTCCATCTTACCGTGCAGAATGTGCATCTGTGTCTAGTGTTTGTTGTGATAAATGGTATTGCACATATTGTGAGAAGATGTTCCGGAGGGAAAGATATGCTGAGCGGAATGTCAATGCTGTTGCAGCTGGTAGAGCGCCGGGTAGTGATCCAATAGCACAGCTAACAGGTGGCTCCACTAGCATGGTCAAGGACCTCGAAGAAGCTGAAGTAATAGCGTGCATAATCTGCAGGTAGTCCTCATATATGGAAATGTAGAAAGTAACATTCTATAAGGGTGATCACTTTTTCTTTTTTTTTTTAAAAGTCGTATGAATCAAAACGAATTGAATTGTTTTTTTTGTCAAAAATCAACCTGTACTGTTAAATATATATTAATATTTTAAATTATACATATGAATAATTTGATAACATTAATTAATTGTTCGGAATAATTTCATCTTCGAATAATAGAAGCCTAAAGTTCATACATTATCAAATCGCAACATTGCAAAATCTAGTTTTCTAAAACTTATATATAGGCTCTACACAAGGATACATTTTTAAATTTTAATATAACAAATCAAGTTCATTAGAATTTTTCCCTTTCTCCTCTCTCTTCTCTTTTTTGCTGTCCCCTATTCTCTATTTTCACTTTTGAAAGGAATATTCATTATGTTTGAATTTGTATGAACAATTAAGTACATCTTTTGTGTTTTTTTATTTTTTGTTTTTTAGTTGATAGAGTTTTTTATTTCTACTGCGTAATTATCTAGTGTATCACATGTCATCGTAGTTGAAATCTGGTATTCAAAATATTTTCAAAAATATTTTAGTTGTATTATATCCTGAACTATTGAGTATTTAACTTTAATTGTTCTGAAACTTGTTAAATTTTTGTTACTTAAAGACTTTAGTTATATTTATTCTAGAATTATTGTGTATTTAACTTAAATTATTCCGGTAATCTATTATTTTTTGTCAATGAAAGAATTTTATTTAACTATATACATATTTTTGTTTTTTATTAGTTTCAATATTCTATTTTTATTATAAGTGTTAAAATTGCCAAACCGCACGAAACACACATTTGATTTTGGTTTCAAAATTGACCATTTGAAGAATTATTTTATAAAACTGTAAATGACAATTTAATTTAAAAGAATAATTTTAAGAAAATCGAACCCGCACGTTGATGCATTCTAGTTAGTGACAATTTGTTAATCCATTGACTTATTTTTTTGCAGATGCCATGATTTTAGTACATCGGGTTTTGGTCCTCGTACCGTCATAGTGTGTGATCAGGTATTGTTCTTCCTTTTCATCTTTGCTTTTCCTATATAACTAAGTTCCATCAATATAGATTACAATACTTCATTCGATTTCATACCTTCCAGTGCGAAAAGGAGCATCATGTGGGCTGTTTGAAAGAATGCGGGATGGATGATCTAAAGGTGCACACATCCAGCACAAGAATTAGCTACTTCAATATAGCATGGATAAATTTTCTTTTTAATCCTTTTTTTTTTTTGGTCTATCGTCTCAAAACTGTATGCACCGTTGTTGTCGGAACTTCTTGAAGGAAAGTGGTTCTGTTCCGCGGACTGCAAGTGGATCCACTCAGTACTGCAGAATTTGTTGAATGCCGGGGCAGAGGAGCTCCCAGATTGTTCTTTGGATATTCTAAAGAAGAAGCTAGTGGGAAATAATAGGGTTGCTGATGCTGGTATTGACGTGAGATGGAGGCTTTTGAGAGGAAAGGACAGTTCAAAGGAAGCCAGAGCACTGCTGTCACAAGTGGTAGCTATATTTCATGTAAGAATGCTTCTGTCATTTCATCCTAATGTTCTTGGTTACTTGAATTTATTGCTAAGTATAAAGATTTGCAATGATCAACAATGTGGTACTGTAAACTGCACGAACTATGCACACACACATGCACGTGCTATAAGAGAAGCCGGTATGATTGCAATTGTTCGTCGATTTGTGTTCCAGAAATGTTTTGATCCAATTATCGATTCAGAAACTGGGTGTGACTGGATTCCGCCTATGGTCTACTGGTACGTGCAACTTCTTCTACCTTTTAATAGGCATAGGGTCATTTTCTTGCCTTCGCCTGGCCGATCATGTCTTGTCCCCATAATCTTCCCTGTCTCACTCCTCATATCCCTTTGCCTTCCTTTTATCTCTGACAGGAGCAATATAAGGGGCCAAGACTTTGGCGGATTGTATTGTGCAATTTTAACGGTGAAGTAAGAACCATTTCACCTTATGTCTATTCGGAACCGCCAATCATCTCAGTACATTGGTAATTCCATGTTCTCATTTATGAGTTTTGGCAATCTTGCAGCTCAATTGTTGTGTCAGCCGGGATCATTCGGATTTTTGGACAAGATATGGCTGAACTCCCATTAGCTGCAACGCGCACTGGATAACAGGGCAAGGTAAGTTCTCATTTATGCTATAAATGTTACAACTCAGTGCCTACATAAATGAGAAAGGTTGTGATCAGTGGACTAAGTATCTTGCAGGGATACTTCCAAATACTTTACGACTGCATTGTGAAATTGCTGGCGTTTTTCCTGTCAAAATGCTTGTGCTCCCGGCAACCGACAATGCAAAGCCAATGTGGACAAACAAGTTTGGATTTAAAGAGATACCAGAAGTGCAGGTAAGCAAGCAGCCAACTGCCACAGCCCCCCTCCCCCTTGCCTTCCCTCAGGAAAACTACAAACAAACAACTCTAATTCCCCTGTTACTCATAATTGATCTTCTCTATTTTTCAGCTTGAGGACTACAAACAGACTTGTTGGCAAATGATAACTTTTGACAGAACGTCATTGCTGCAGAAGCCAGTCCCAAACTGTCGCATTATAAATCAGGAGCAAGCAGACTCTGATGTTCCCTTGCAGTGATTAGTCAAGAATCAATTTCCTTTTGCAGGCGCTAATGGCTTGGTGTAGTTTATTTCATTTCTCTGCTGGTTGTCTCCTACTGATTCTTGATTGGGATGCACTATAAGTTTATCATATGCTTTGGAGACATGTATCAAATTTTATGCGCAATGAATCTGCCTGGGCCGATTCGATCAAAATTGATCCAATAAAAAGTGGGTTTGGTCCCATTGGCCTGTCCTGGGATAGTCCCAGGTCTCAATACTTAGGTACAACTCAGCGTAGTCCAAGGATCAATTAGTCCCTATTAGGCTATTTCTTTTCCTTTTATAAATCACGACAACTTTTTTATTTATTCTTTAAAGTTGACTGTTCTAGATGTTTTTTTATAATTTTGAAACTCCGAAAATTTTCCTCTAGTATTTTACTTTTAAATTTTTAGTACATTAATTCATCCATACTAATTGTTTATTTTTTTTAAAGCTTATTTTAAATTCTTTTTGGATTTGCTATTATTTAAATTTATTATTGCAAGTGTGTTAGTAAAATATTACTTAAGTTTGAAAAATAGTCTTAACTATTTTTTTTCTAGTAACAAGTTTTTTTATGATTGAATTAATTATTCATTTATTTTACAAGACAACCATAAATTTAATTGTTTAAAAGAACTCCTTAATTTCATAAAATAAAATAATAATAATAATCATAAGACAAACACATTTGGGCTTGGTCTAGGCTTCAATCAAACCGATCCACGACTGGGCCTGGAATTTAAAACAAATATAATTTGAGTCTATTCAAAAGTTTACAATCATCCCAAAATCGACTATAAACAATAATGTGTTGATCCAAAACTTAATTTTTTTTGAAATCGGTCTGTGCTGATCCGACCTACGGTACACCTTCACTTGAAAGCCCGAAACGCACTTTCTCTGACCATTTTCAAGTGTCGAATGTTGTTAACAGTTTTGAGCTGTTATCATAAGATTGAGCAATTGGCATGCATGTACGTCTCAAAATAGTAATGATCTTCCTGTCACTTGTCGTAGTTAGAATGTTTCCATTGCGTTTCCAATGCTATTTAGGCATTATTTTGAAGAGGAGCTTGACATCTAATCCAAGGATTGGAAATCTCTGACTCCCACAATGTTCTTGGCTGTTTTTCTCCAAAGATGTACCTTTAAATCTAATCCCAGATATAAAATAAGCATTGAAGGAGTCGTAAAATTACTATCACGTTTTCTCCATTCAACAACCGAGTTCAACAAAATCACACACCATAATTACCCTTCTAGACCATCATCATCATCTTACACTCAAAACTGTCAGACTTGACTTAGCGTGTGACTTATTCTATCTCCATTTGCAGCCCATATCTTCTCTTCACAATGTAATCATCATATCCTCTCCACACAGACCAAATGAACTTCCTTTTCTTACCTCCTACGTCTAACCCTCAAAACCCACCAATAAAACAACATGAAACTATCCTCACATGACACTAATCTTAAACTAAACACAGAACAACATAAACAACTACAAGTGTCCTATCCTAAACCATGAACACCAAAACTACAACCTTCTTTTGGCTCACCACCTTAGCCGTTGTGCTTGTTTCCGTCATAGTTTCCCTGCATTCCTCCCACTCTTTTGGTTCAAGCATCAGCACGTCGGTAGACAGTATTCATCGGATCTTTGAACTTGAGTTTTTTGGTAAGGTAGCCAGAAAACTTGGCGTAGAGGACATTGTCGTTTCCATTCTAGAAAGAATCGTCTATAGTAGACATCATCATCATCATCATCATCATCACCATCATAAACCGTTCCTAAAGCCGTCTCAAGGACCGTTCCAAAATCTAAATTAACGACTATTTTTTACGGCTATATATGTGTTCCTGTACCCGTTCCAAAGACTGTTTCAGATTTTTCTATATAAATGTGTTCCTCTCTTTCCATTTAATCTCATTATCTTCTTCCATTCTTCTTATTTCTCTCTATTTACTCAATCTCTCTCGAATTTTTTTTATCTCTCAGTATCCCACTAATATTTTTCTACTCTTGTTCGTCAATTTATCTCAAATTTTCATTGATATTTGAAGTTATTTTAATCATATAACAACTTTAACCCTTTATTTGTCAATTGATTATATTTGTTGTAATTTTTTTAATTAAATTTAACGTTATAATAATATGTGTGTGTGTGTGTAGGACTCATCATCATGTTAAGACAGTTGAGCAGATGGATGTAAGAGAAAAACCTTCCGAATAGCGCGGCTTTTACTCTGGAGTTTAAGGATGGTGTTGCTACATTTATAGAATGGGTCAAGTCTCAATATGCATATGTGGATGGTGAGAGAATTAAGTGTCCTTATCTGAAGTGCAAGAATAAAGTTTTGTAAACTACGAACAAGGTAAATGTCGACTTGTTTATGAAAGATTTTATACCAAAGTATTATAATTGGATTTCTCATGGAGAGAAGAGGGTGCAGGGGTATTTTGAGGCTGTCACCGTGGCCCCATTGTAGAAGGAGCAAACTCCCATTCTCATGTTGTGGAGGGTTCCAGTACGGCTTGGGGTGATGCGGCGCAAATAGACTGGGCGCAGAGGATGGTTTTCGATGGCGCAGAGCCTGCTGTCTGGTCTTCTAATTATAACTAGGATGGTGTACCTGATGATGGTACGAGGTCGTGTCCTACTAATGCAGGGCCTAGTTCATATCACGGTGGGGACCACTACAATTATGTGTCTAGGCTAGCAGATCGATTTCATAATGTAGTGCATGCTGCCGAGCAACTGTTATGGAACGATTGCACCCAATCTTAATTGGGGGTTGTAGCTGAGTTGGTGAATATCAATGTTGAGGGCCATATTTCTCTGCATATATATGATCGAATATCAAAATGGGTTGATCATATATTGCCTTGCGACCACACCTTGCCTTAGGATTCCTATAGTACGAAAAAATTGATAAGAGACTGGGTTTTACCTGTTGAGAAGACAGATGTGTGTAACAATGGTTGCATGTTATATTGGAAGGATGACATTGATTTGGACTACTGCAAGTTTAGTGGAGAAGCTAGGTATAAGCCGACTAAGGAACGAAATCCTAATTGCAAGAAGACACCATATACCTTTATTAGCTACCTGTCGATTACTCCAAGCCTGCAGAGGTTCTATGCTTCAGAAGCTACTGCCGGGCAAATGACGTGGTATGCCAACCATCAAACACAGGAGGGATCCATATGCCATTTGTCTGATGCAGAGGCATGGAGGCATTTTGACTGCACATATCCCGATTTTGCAACAGAGCCCCGTAGTGTTAGACTGAGTTTGTGCACGGATGGATTTGCCCGCATGGGTAGTACAATCGTATGTACTCATTTTGGCCAATTATACTTACACCGTACAATCTTCCACTGAAGATGTGCATGAGTTTTGAGTATATGGATCTGACGATAGTGATTCCCGGTTCTTCAAATCCAAAACGTTTCATCGATGTTTAACTGGAGCCACTGATTAAGGAGTTGCAGAATTTGTAGGGTGAATTGACACACGATAGTGCAAAGAACAAGATGTTTTCAATGTATGTCGCGTTGATGTGGACTGTGAACGACCTACCCGCTTATGAAATGGTGTCTGGATGGAGTTCGCTGGTGTTATGGAGTGTCCACTTTGTATGGAAAACACACGTGCATTCTACCTGCAGGAAGGCGCGCTACTTTAACTGTCACAGATTGTTTCGAAACCCGTTCCTATATTTATCTCCAATACAAATAAAAACAGTTCTAAAATGCAGGCGTGAGTATTACAAAGACAGTTTCAAAAGCTCCCCTTCAAAATTAATTTACCCATTCCAAAATTCGTAAAAACTGTTCCAATTCAAAAAATAAAAAAAAATTGAACAAATTCAATATTAGGAACGGTTTCCAATGAGAATTACAGTTACCGTCTCAAATAGAAATGGTTTTGCATTAAACATTCCTAAATTTTTGTAAAGCCATCTGTAAGGACGGATTTCGATCCATATTGAAACCGTTCCAAAATTCGCTCCAAATAAGTTATGTGTCATGAAAATCATTTCAAAGACAAAAAAAAACCGTTCTAAAACCCGCCCCAAATCCCGCCTCTTTTTGTAGTGTATGAAAAGGAGAAAAAGTGGAGTTTCTAGCTATTACGAACTTAAGACACCAATTCGGTCACAGTTAATGTTCTTGTATCTATGTGCTAGGGCTCCCAAGTCAAGATGGCACTAGTGATCCACCTAGTTAGGCTGACAATTGGTTTACAATCTAGCTAGATGAGTCATTGCGGTCTATCTTTTGAAAAAATACATGGCAAATAATGAGTTGCCAACTCATTAAGCATAGCTAATTAGCCTATACGTATATTTATATACACATATGGACTAGTACAACAAAAGACCAATCATGCAATGACACCAATAAACCAATATTCATTATGTAATCACCAAGTACCCAATACCAATAGTCATGCAAAGCCAATACCAAAATCAAGTATCAACTACAACATAATTCACACATAATTATAGTTTAATTTTCTATGGCCCTACTTAGCCTAAATGGAGTATATTCAATAGTTTCTCATCATTACAATCAATGTCATATAATCGCTAGCATAGAGTACCCATCGTATATGATATCCCCATACTGGTCAAGTCTACAATCGTCAGCACAGGATATTCCCGCTAACCAAGATACCCCTTGTATATTTCGCGCCATGGTGCTTAGTTGTATGTTCATTTTTCTCATATTATATATCACAACCCTTAATTATATTATCATAACACACAACTCGTCATTAATCACATTATCATAAACTATTGAATATGCCCCAGGTTAGATGAGTCATATCTTTATCTCAATTTACTATTAACACATTAACGATTTCACAATTCAACTCCAATCTACAATCAAATAGAAGCATGTCACAATCATTGACAACCACTCCGTCATTCATCTTTGTTCAACAATCGAATAATTTGATTCTACAATCAATTCCCTATAAGTGACTTCATTATTCAATTTCATTCAACAGTCAAATATAGTATCACATAATTATTCATTTGATTTTCATACGACAAAACCATATAAACGCATAATAATAATTTCACAGATCAATAACATAATTCAGACAAATAACCAATAATTAATCAAATATACCAACAACAAGTATATATATATATCTATGTATATATAATCTAATTAATTATACTTACCTCAACCTCAAATCTTACATTAATAAAAGAAGTTGCTCAATGTTCTGCTTTATCCTTGTATCCTAAAATAAGTCATAATGAATAAAATATTAAATAATATTTGTATATTTTCCATCAATCTTTTAACATTTCACTTATATTGAAATTTAAACTTCCATTGAATTTTCTTCTAAATAACTAGATATTCTAAGCTTTTCATGTATATACATAACTTATCAATTAACTCATAAGAACTTATTTATCCAACCTTTCATATTTTTGTGGCTATTGTTCATGACAACATCCTTGAACTAAATTATTTAAAAAAAATCATATTCCTTCTTAATAAACATAATATTTTTCAAATATAATTTTATAATATTTCTATAATAGTTTCCTCGTTTTCTCACTATTATAGTAATTAATTACATACTTTTATGTATAATTAAGTATATGATCAATAAATCCAGTTAAGTTGAATAAATTAATTATAGCAATAACTAAATTTAATAAATTAAGTATTTAATTAATTGAATATAACATTCTTAATTCAAATAAAATATTTAACCAATCACTAATTTATGAATGATCACACTCGTCAAAATTTTCAATTAAACACTAAATGGAATAATATAACTTACATTTAATAAGCACACTAATCAATAATATAATTATATGAATTAATTAATAATTTTTATAAAAAAAATTACTTATTAAGAAAAGGTCAATAGCTAAAGAAGAATTAACAACACTAATCTCGACCTTCAAAAATAAAATGAGAATGGATTCTCTTTATATAGATATGCATATATATATATATACTTTAATTATATATATGTATGTGATAACATTTTAATAAGAACTAGTTACATATGTATGCCTTAGTCATCCTTACTCGGAATAAAGGATTTATTATCTTATGGATTATAGAATGTACCTAGACACATTCTAATACATCCATACAAGGTATATATATATATATGTATATTAGTTATTTGGAATAACTAATGAATACATAACAAAAAAGCACAAAATAATTTCCTACACTAGAGCCTCCAAAATTTGGCCACTCCTCTTTTCCAAACACTTTGTGTGTTTCTCTCACCAATTCTTTTCTTGCAAATTGAATTGAGGTATTCCAAATTCTGGTGTGGTGTGGATGCAACTTTAGAGGGCTTCTACGTTGAAGTCTTGTGTGAATGGATCAAACGAATGAGGTTTGAAGTAAATCAAATCAAAGAGGTCATTCTTGATTTACGATTTATGTACCTCTCGTTTTTCATTCAACCATTAGTCCCATTTAATTTTATTAATGTTATTATTAACTACATCGAACGCCCGGGAACTCCAAGGGTACACCCCTTGGAATTCTACCATTGGAGTTCTGATTTTATTACATTTCATCTTAATTTACGTAATTTGTTTATATTACAGCTTCCGCTTGCGGATTCACGGGCCGATCCACTCGCATTTTGCTTTGCTTTCAAGTGGTATCAGAGTCTGGTTCGATGTAGGGGCTATGATTTTATGTGAATAAGCATGATAATATGATTTTATTGCTTTTGAAGCATGATATTTATTTTTGCTTATTCTTGAATAATTATATGAGAAAATTAACTTATTTAATTTTTGCAATTTTGGATGATTTAAAGTATTTTAAGAAAATTAAATTTTCTGATAGAATACTTTTTTTTTATTTTAGTTTAATATGTGGAAACAAAAAAAAAAAAAAAGAAAAAACTAGTACTGTAGCAGTGCACTGTCGCCTGGCCAGCTGCGCGCGGGCCATTGGGCTGATGCTACAATTGACGGCCGACGGCTGGGCCATTTCGCCCTTTCTTTCAGAAAATTAGATTTTCTAATTTCTGCATATTTTCTGAAAATACTAATTTTTGATAATTTAATTTCGGAGAAAATTGGATGTTTTCTAGAATTACATTGCTTTAATCAATTTGGTTGATTTGCGTTCATTGGATGCACAGGGCTTTATCATCCCTTTGAATTCCAAATTTTAAACTTGTTATTTTCTGCATATAATTGTTTAGGCGTAATTACAAAAAAAGTCCTGTAAGTAGGGGGGTGGCGTTCTTGGTCCCGAAACTATAGGACTGGCAATTTTAGTCCCATAAGTTTTAAAAAGTTTGTAATTTCAGTCCTCCGCACAAATCTGGCCAATTTTTGGATAATTTTACCCTTTTCCAGCTTTAAAATGTGCAGTTTAGTCCAGTTTCAATCATTTTGCATTCTAATGCATATTTTCCACTCATGCTTGCAAAGAATGGTATCAGAGCCTAGGTTTATTAAAGAAATATATGATTATATTATATTTTGATATTATTTATCCACTAATGGAGGAGACTTTCCAAAAGAGAATGGAACTGAAAACAGGGAATATTTCCAGATTCTAGAAATACAAAGAAGAGAATTTCTCAGGGAAATTCTTGACAAATGTGACAATGGTCCCAAGAGGATTGATCCAAAACTTCTCACGCCCGAAGAAAAACAAGAGTGACCGAGAAATTTTGAAGTCCGACAAGTACTACCAGGAAATGCAGTGAGACGTATACATTCCACTGAAGTCCATGGTAGAATCCCAGCCAGGAGAAACGGAACGAGTAAATTCCTGCATAATTTTAGTTCTAAAAATTATGACTGATTGGAAAGAACTCGAGCTGGATACATCAAAGATCTCCCAAGATCTAAGAGAGATACAAAAGACGGTTCAAAACTATGGACATAATACATATACCTATGAAAATAGAATCCTTGAGCCAAAAGGTGGACGAGGTCCTTAAGATCCTTCTCGATCTACATAAGGGTCTTAGAGATCTGAAGGCAGAAATTACAAATCTGAAGAGAAATCAACGAGAGAGCCTTGCGACATCTAGATCGAAACAAGAGCGAATCAGGGACGCCCTTGGAACAGTACCCCTCCTACACCAGAAGGGGAAGGCCACGGAGATTCCAAAGTCGAAGTCCAGAGAAGATCTGATTATTGCTTCTATTAGATCTATAATGGAAGTAACAAGAGCGGATCTATCAGATCTACAAGAATTGGCTGAATCCTTTTCCCAACTCGGGATTGTGGATTTAGTCAATATCCAAACGAATGAGATCACTCCAGCATTACCACCGCCGGAGGGAAGTACATGCTCTAATGATCCTCCACAGGATCAACCGATGAGAGAAAGTGCGGACTTCCACACTAATGCCACTCCAACGTTTGTGAGAACCAGGCTAAAGGAAAATCCAAGAAGAAATCCAAAAAGAGTGCTGGAGAATACACCTTGGGCAAGGACTATGCTCCAGTCCTTACATCCATATGGCGCTATACTAAACCTGGATATTATAGATTTCTGAAATACCGAGAAATTAATAGACGAATGGGTTGCAGCAATTAAGATAGCAGCAACTACCCTAGAGCTCGACAAAGAAAACTTCATAAAGCTTGCGGAGTTGAGCTTAAAGGGATCGGTAAAGATCGGATGGGATAATACCCTAGAAGACACCAAAGCCAGCATCTTTGCTGGAGACTCAAAAGGAGCGATAGCAGACCGGCTAGGAAGACTTATCAAGATACACTTCATTGGAGATGGATATTTCGAAGGAAGTAGAGAAGAAAAGGCTAGAGAATATGCACAGGCTCTTTTCAGCCTTGAACTTAGAAGTATTTGCGCAGTAGATGAATACATCTATTGGTTTCGCAAGTACTTTTTCCAGAATGGAGTAGCAACGGAAGTAGCAGCTCCAATGTTCTTCGCAAAGATATGCAGTCCATGGAGGGAAATGTTGATCCAGTCATACAAAGTACCTGAAGGACAGCTAGATTCAGTGGCGCGAAGAATGTCTTTCCTTAAAGACAAACTGAAGGATTGGTGTTATCAAGCATCCATTTAGAAGAATATGAAAAGACTGAGAGGTAAAATCAAACGAACCCCTCTCTGTTGTGATAACAATGATTTTCCAACTATTATAGGAGAATCAAGTAAGCCAAAGAAAAGGAGGAAGCAGAATAGTGACTCCTATCCTAGGAGGTCCAGAAAAACCTTTTCCCGGCGGAGATCATGGTGGTCCAAGTCCAAAGCCAGAACATATAAATCTGGACAGAGAATAGGACCAACAAAGATTTCATCCCAAGGATCTAGACGAACAGATGCAAGATCCACTGGAAGAACCCCTACAAAAAGAACTTTTAGACGAGCCCATACCGAGCCAATGAAAGTTTCAAAAACTGCAATTGCTGGACTTGCGGAGCAAAAGGACATATATCTCCCGAATGCCCGCAGAAACGTGGTGAATTGAAAAAATTTGAAGCCACGGATGATATCCTAGATGTAGTATACTATGGCGATTTGGTACCTATCTATCAATTTGAAGATCTTCCTTCAGACGAAAGCGTCTATGAAGAAGAAATAGAGACTGATTCGGATGGATATTCAACCGAGTCAGAATAATTACAACGAGGGAGATGGGCTTTAAACTTCTGAAAGCCTATCAGGATTGTTTTTCAAAATGACGGTGTCAAAAAAAACCATGGAAAGAATCATGCGGCAAGATTCCAACCTCAGCCCATACGATGGATTTAGGATTGGAGGAATTGGGAAAGTCCTGAACCAGATAGGACTGAACCAAAGGAAGCATCATATAATCTACAAAGTAAGTTCAGGTGAGTTTGCTATACCTATAGAACTTACTGGTAATGTGATGGAAATGCAGTTAATTCCTAAAGAAGAAATTCTTGAAAAATTGAGTAAGCTTAGAGAAGAAGTAGCTATTACTATGAAATGGATCCATATAGGGACTATTGAAGTAGTAATAACAACTTTTAAGGAAGGAATTGATTCAGAAATACATTTATTGATAATGGATAGAAGAATCAATAACTTAAGAGATGGTTGTCTTGGAACAATGATAGAAAATTTGTATGCAGGAAAATTGATGTTTGACATTCATCCTAGGATTGCATACAACCTAGCAGACCAAGATTTCAGTAGAGTCTTAACCCTTCATCAAGATTTTAAAAGAAAAGATCTAATGAAAAAAGGAAATAGACCGTATTCTATAACCTATAGAATTGCATATGCCCTTTCCAATACCCATCATTCAGATTTATTTCTTAGGAAAGAGTATATTGAGATTCCTAGAATTTTCAAGGAGTTCGCTAAGGTAATGACACCAGACCCTATTAGGATACCTAGAATAGGTGGTGTTGATATTATTATAAAAGATCACCCAGTCTTAGATCGGACACTTAAATCTAGGACTGAGTTTAGTAGTCGGATGTCCTTTTCAAAAGATAGGATTATAGGCTACAAAGGAAAGGAGAAAGAGTTATTAAAAGCTTTAACTCCTCAAGAGATTAGGGTAGATAACATAAAACTTAGATGCCCTGAAAGATGGAAAGAAATACAAGTTATATTTGACATCACTAAGAAAGAAAATTATTTTCCTTGTGATGACTTATATCATTTGCAGCAACCTGTTGTTGCAAAATATGAGGGCATGCTAGAAATAGCAGGCCATGAAATTTTAATTGCAGGTGTTGCTGGACGAGAAAATGGGAGTATGACTTTGGGGTTAAGTTTCCTCGAAGATCATAAACCATGGGGAAGAAAAGGTAACAGAATGGAATTTAATCTTGATGGTGTTACCATAAGGATTGAATGACGAGTCCCTTTTCCATATACATATCTGTTGGTATTTTGTATGATCAATATAAGACAGAATATTTTGCAGCTTATATTAATTCAGGATCAGGAATTTGCACGGAAAAACCTGGAGTTTTCCCTAAGGAAGTAAGGGAAACCTTACCCGTTATCGCAGGAAGGGATTTTTGCGAAAAATCCTGATGCTCAATAAGGGAATACGAGAAGCCAAAATCATGATTGGAGGAGCATTTGAATCACCCTAGTTTAGGGTAAAAACACCTCCTATATATTTTCATGATACAGGTGCCGATATCTTGCTAGGTAACAATTTCATTCAAACATTTGCAAGATATATGCAGGATAATCAGAGGAATCTATTAATCTTTACTACTAACTGTGGTAGTGAGATACAAGTGTTGCAAAGAGAAAAGGCATTTAATAGGATAATGCCAATAAAATTTCGCAGCAAACGTGGTGATTTTGATCCCAGATTAACTCATCCAAAAATGCAGGATAAGAGAAAATTTGGTAAGGTCCTTTTGTCTTTCAGGCAGCAGGGACTCATAGACAGCGATAGCTTCTATAAGGAATCCGAGGAGGAAATTCTAAACCTTAAAGAAGCACTACTGGAAATAAAATCGCTAGACATCAGCGAAGAAAGCTGGCTTTCTCTTGAGAATGTTAAGAGGCTTATTCAGAGGAACTTTAGTGAAAATCCTCTGGCTTGGTGGGATAGGAACAAAATCGAAGCTACTCTGAAGATCAAAGATGAGTGCAAATACGAGTATTTTCGATACAAACCTATCCAGATGAACATGGAGGATAAGAAGGATATGCAGATGATAATCAAAGAGCATATCAGTCTTGGACTCATTGAACCCAGAATCTCTACCTACAGTAGCCCTGATTTTCTGGTAAGAAACCATGGTGAAATAAAGAGAGGTAAACCCAGGTTGGTTATTAACTATCAAGGTATTAATAAGATATTAGAATTTGATGGTTATTACATTCCTAGTAGAGAACACTTAATTGATTGCATTAAATGAGCAAAAGTATTTTCTAAATTCGATTGCAAATCTGGGTTTTATCAGATTAAGATGGAGAATGAATCAAGGAAATTTACTGCATTTTCCTCACCACAGGGACAATATATCTGGAATATGCTTCCAATGGGTTTAGCTAATGCACCCCAGATATTTCAAAGAAAAATGGATAATTTTTTCAAAGATTATTTTGAGTTCATGTTTATCTATATTGACGACATACTAATTGCATCCAAAAATATGAAAGAACATATTAAACATCTTGAAATATTTTCTGATGCATGCTATAGAGAAGGATTAGTACTTT